>NW_008824791.1:6081293-6087018 GCF_000699105.1 Pygoscelis adeliae
CCAGGTAGACCACAGCCACAGCCTTTCCCTCAAAAAAAGGGACAGAGAAAAGCAAAGGTCTTGAGCAGTCTCTGAGACAACTAGGCCTTTTCTAGCTCTCTGCCTCTGGAAGGTACCTCGATGCCTCAGCCCAAAGCCATAGCTATTATAACTGGGGTTGATTAGAAAATGGTAAGTGTTTTCCATGTAACAGAAAATCTCAAGAAATGTTTTGTTTAAAAATATTAACGGAAAGGTTCAACTAAAACAGCTGAGCACCCAGAAGTCCAGCTTTATTTTCCAATTTTTTGAAATGTTTTGATAAAATCTTGGCTTTTAGAAACACAGATCAAATATTTTGGGCTCACTTAGCTATAGACAAAAAAGAAAAACCTGAACAAAACACGTCGTCTCCGAAAGTATCCATTTCAGGGGAGGCCTTTTCCTTCTTTTGCTGAAAAATGTTTTGATTGAAAAAATGTGACCATCTACATTTATTGCACTAAGTATAGAAAGTTAATACAGGACATCTTGGCTCTGCCATGAGCATTCCTAGTGAATGGGCTTGTTCTGTCCCTCACTTGGGAACAAAACCACCAAGTGAACGTAGCTTTTGGTGCACCGCACAGCCAGAAGTAGATACAAGCTGAAGAGAAAGAAATGAAACAGGTGTATAAGTAGCAGAAGAAAGAAGAATGAGGGCAGACACTGGGACAAGGTTAGATCTGCTGAGAAAGAAGATTATTCTTCAGCTAGGAAATAAATTACAGGTAGAAACGAGAGAGATAAAACAAGGTCACATGCTTAAAGGAAAATGTGTGCTGGTTCCTGAGCTTCAGTAATAGACTTGTGTTCTCTGGTCCTCCACCACAGCCATCTTTTTAGTGCCCTAATTTCTTGACTCACTAACTGATAAACAATTTTAATGACATGGTACTAGGGATGTTTTCTGAAGAGCTTTTCATATTTTCTATCTTCCAGTGTTGTAGCAAATTGCAGTTATTTAGGCACAGCTGCTGCCTGCTCCAAGCATGCTTATGGTGTCAAGGTAGGCTGTATGTTCAAATCTGAAGGTTGGGTCACAGAGCTCCTGCCATCAGTAATACACTTGTTTTTCTCTTGTACAATGTGCACCTTATTCCTCTTCATGAACAATGGATTGATGCTATACCCTTATTTCAATTTACGTCAGCATTGGATGTAAGTGAAATATATCTCATTGTAAGTGGGGACATTTATTCTTATATTGGTGTTGTCTGTCTATCGTGGATATACTTAATATCTGAGCTGCACACAATATAGAAAATTATATTAGGAATAGCTCCTTTCTTGGGTTTCCCAGCTGGAAGCAATAAATCTTTTTCTATAAGCCGTAATACCCAGGTGTTCCTAGGCACTCAGAATCAGGAGGGTGCTGCAGCTCTCTGGTAGCAGAATGGGTCTTGGTAGAGAAGTTCTGCTTTGCCTTTCATATTCAGCAAGGACAAGGACTGTCTTTTTGAAAACTACCCAAGCTAAACTGTGTGTTAGAAACTCTTGCTCAAATAGTTCATAGCAGAGTTCAAATACAGTGCTCAGCAAACATTAGCTTTGGTGCTCTAGCCTGCTGACTGAGAATTATACTTCCAACAGTCATTTAAACACAAGCTTAAAGAGAGATATTCTTTTAGTCCAATACAAAGACACTCAGACCATTATCATAGTGATAGAAAATGATGTGCAGTCTGGGAAAAATTGTTATGATCGTCTTTGATTAGAATACATGTTTAAATGTATTAGTGAACGTTAAGCATTCAAACTGGTCTGCTAAGTCATATCCTTTTCTCTGTTGCTATAGGTCATCTCTAATCTGGGTTGTAGTCAGTACAAAACTTTTCAGCGCCTTCTGGGAGGTGGGTCATTCCTCATCTTCATTTGGAAAGGCTTAATTCTATGATGTCAGTACAATAGTACTAGTAACTAGTCTGTAAACAGTATATTTCTTAAAGGCTGAACTTTAAGGACATCACATGCAGGATTCTACTTTTAGCAATGTCTGCTTTGAGTTGATCCTGTTCTTTTAAAGTCTTGTTTCTTCCATATCTTTTGAAATCCCCACTTTGTTGTCATGGAGTCATAAATGTGATTGAAAACTGAATTAAAGGTTACAAAGAAACTTTTTTTTTTCTGAAGGATTTTCAGCCTGCAAGGTCTGGACACTGGAAGTAGACCTAGCAAATCTCTTCTAGATAGTGGAAATAGTGCAGTTTGTCATGGCATAACACTATATTTCACTAAGTCTTGCTTACTTGACCCTCAGATTCAGAGGACAAGGCACTTAATGGCATCGAAATTTAATCTAGGCAAGGTCTAGAAATAAAATGTGTATTTTGACCAATGGCATCTAAATATAGATGATTCCATTAAAAAAGAAAAACAAACCTGGAGAAAAGAGCTGTTTCTCTTTATTTTTAGTTCTTTAAATTTTCTCTTTTTTCCCCTTACTAGTTTTAAGTTCAAAAACTTAATACCTTTTGCAGAAAAAACCCACAGTATTACAATAGCAAAAACACCATGTCCTTTCTAATGGAACACCTATTCAGGATATCAGTGGGTTAGATGAGCCTTTCATAAAAGCATAACAAAAAAAAGGAGAACTGTGCTTATCATTTATAGGAACACCTCCTAGATACATTACAAATAAGGGCAGCTCTGATACTGCATTCCATTTCAGTCACTTCTACCAAGTTTATAGGAAAGGATGTTGAGCATGCTCATGATCTGGATTAAATCAGGAAGGTCATCTAAAGACAGATTTAGATCTAAGGAGAACTAGGACTTAGTAAATTCACTTTAATCTGGCCTGTGATACAGTAACAGCTTTATAAAGAATGTCATTTGAGAGACTTCTGAATGCTGCTGCTCAGAACATAAAGTTCTTTGGGGTTTCTTTTAAACCTGCTGATAGGAGTGCCCCCCTTCTTTTTATCAGATGGTTTAAAAGAAAAATTATGTTGCAAACCAAAGTATGTAGGAGTAGACTATTTCCATTGAAACAGTTTATGGAAAGACTACCATTTCCATAGTCTGCTTCCATTCTCTTCTGCCTTCAAAACAAAAAGAAAATCCCACTAACACAACATGACTAAAGCAATTCTCCAGGAAGAAAAAAGATTCTGTATGAAATGTGGCCTTGCATTGCTTTTAATATGAAATTGCACGGAGTCGCGGCAGGGATGGAGGAGAGACGGTGAATTCAGCAGATTTTACCCTTGCATAGGCCTGTAGTGACACTTGCCATAAAGTGAAAAGGATGGAAGTTCTTGTGTGTGGCACTACAAAACCAAGAACAACATATTCAAGTAAAAACAAATTAGAACCAAACCCCAAACCCCAGAACAAACCAAAAGGGTTCTTTTAGTTGTTGATGGGAAGAAAGCTGAGCACGATAATCTGTTTGGAGATTTTACCCAATTTATGTGTAATTTCTCCGCTCCGCACCTCCCCCCAAGTCTCTCTTCCCAGGATACTTGAAGAACATGAAGAATCAGGACAGGTGGAAGGCAGACCACTTCTTCACACTGCATGCAGAGTTACTCCTTTGCGTAACTCCTTTGTGTGTTACAAAATTAACCTTCAGGTGGTGAGCTGAGCTATCTCTATAATCCCGTCATGGCACTGGAATTGTCCAGACGGAGCTGTGTAGGGGCCAAGATCTCGGTATCAACTAGTTCCTCTTCAAAATACTTCCAGAGTTCCCTTTTCTATATCTGTATTAATGCCCCAGGTATAATTTCTGGGTGAAGACTAGTGTTCAAGTCTCTCTTACTATGAGAACTGCTCTTCAGTGCATTAGCTTCAGTGTGACATAAGCATGAACTAAATTGCTGCTATGAGTAGGGGCCTTTTCCAGAATAAGGGCCTTCCCTCAACATTCAGAACAGGCTTTCTAACCAGCCTCCATAATTATTCTCTAAGCACAACTAGATTGCCTTATAAAATTGCCAAAATCATGGATATCATGAGTTTTTGTCACATATTATACAGTTAAATCAGTCATGCAAGTAAAACTGAAGTTCTGCATCCAGATCTGTAGGAAGTTTGGAGCACAAACTGGATCAAGCTTACTTACTTGGATTTAGGTTTTCTTTTCTTCCTATTTTTTTAGACTCACACATGTTCTCATATATGCCGTATGAGTATGGTAAAGCAGAGCCAAAAATTAAAGTGGTAGTTATTGTGCCCTTTTTTTCTGCCAAAATTAAAACTGTTCAGTCATACACATGCTTACACAAGATGTTACTGCTTTTAGTTTAGGTCTCCATTGTAGTAATACCTTATCTGTGATAGATAATTCATCCTTGAGGGTATTGAAAATAAGGCTTGCCTACAGAGATGGTCTCAGTCAATGAAAAGTTATAGGGTTTATTACAGGAATTAGGTGATGCAAACCTATATCCTCTGTTATTCAAAGCACGTGATGAGTTGCTCACTGTTGTCCTTTCTCACTTTAGCAGCAGTGAATCTATGAACAGTAATCATATTAAGTATTCAGTCTGGCTTCAATTGCATTTCCAACTTTGTCTGCAAGCAAACTAATTTACACTTACGTTTTAGATGTGTCAGTCTTTGCATTTTCCCTGCCTAAGAGCTGTAGACACCTGCATAACTAAATGCTAACATTCTGTTGTTAGTAATGAAACATCTTCATCAATCTGCCGGCATACTCTGCTGTCACGTTTTGCTTGTAATCACACTGATAGCTCTCCTGAGGAAGACCCCTCCAGTGAGAACAAGGGAACATCAATACCTCACAGAGTATAGTCACACCCTCTCTGTTTAAGTCCTAAGTGATAATCACCAGGAAGAGCATCAAGTACTGATAAGTAATGATGTTAAACCAAGCCCATAGATCTACCCATTACACAAAACCCTCTGAGGCTACCAGAGGGTTTCCACAGGCTTCAGCAGGCTCTAGATCGTGCCCAAGTAGGCTTTGGTCTCAAAAAAGATTAATAACGGTAAAAACTCTACTGTACCACCCAGATAATTTTCTGAAGTATACTGAAAAGATGTGCTTCTTAACACCCTTGTTGACTGCACTGTAATTAATATGTTTTAATTAGGCATCAGATAGGTTTGCTCCCACTGTATTCATCTGTCAACAATATCTCCACAGCAGCAGCTGCATCAAACTGATTTTATTTTCATGGCAAAGGTGTATTGAAAAGGAGAAAAAAAAACCCCAAAACACCAAAAAAACTGTCCTACCTTTGCTAAGACTGGATTTGCTGAGCGGTGAAACTTGATAATCAATAACAACAGAAAACACGGGGTGGGGGAAAAGCATGACGCATATCCTGAGAGGAATAATAAAATATGCCCAGCTTATATGGTTAATCTTCTCTGTAGGCTTGCTCTGCAAATTTAAGGAAGATTAAATTTCAGATATGCTGTTTCTTGTTTTTTCTGGCAACAATAAACTTCAATTTGGGGGAGGTGGGGGAGGGAGAGGCTGAGTGGGGAGAAAGAGCCACAGTAAAGTGTCTGCTGTCCATGTAGTTTTGCCAGACTGCTGTCTCAATTGAGAGCTGTGATCAAGATTTATTGGGCTTAAAATATGAAACAGACCTTTCATGTTGGAATTCTAAATATCTTCTTAAGCAGTAGTGAGTACCACCAAATGCTTAAAGGCAACACACCAGAGTTCAAACCCACACAATAGTTTCTTCTCTCTTGTGAACCAGCAGATTGTAGGAATCTTGTT
>NW_008824791.1:6087057-6134529 GCF_000699105.1 Pygoscelis adeliae
ATCATCATCATCTGAAAATCACTTTATTTTTTTATGTTAGATTTTGGCTCAGATGGTCAAGATTGCTAGTATTTGAACATGTGCATCAAATGGGCAGGTTTATCACTTAAGTTAATAAAGAAAATGCTTGAATGCGTGCAAGATGTTTGCATCTTGGTAGCACATTTTATTAAGCTCTTAGTTATGTAGTGGCAGCAGGAACAGCTTGGAAAAGATCTAGACTATTTGTTTCATGCCATTTTGCCAGCCTCCTGTTCCTCTGTTATGCCAACAGCTATGTTCTACAGGAAAAATAAAGCTGTCTGCCTGAGAAATAAAATCAGAGCCAAAGTTTTCTCTGCAGACCTCAGGGGTTAGGGAGCAAAATGCAAAACCTGCCTCTTTTCACTACTTCTCCGTCATTATGTTTTAAAAGTATATTCGGAAGAACTCGTCTTCTCCTTCAGCTTATTTAGGAGATGCAGCAATGAGACTATATTAGGACTGTTAGGCTGTATAGTATCATTTATGCTGAGATCTACTAGGCTGCAGGTCCGGTAGCAGTTACACTGAATTTTTGGTGTCATATCAGTAGATTTGATTATTGCAGATTTTAATTATTGAATGGAGTTCCAACTGGCAATTGGAGCCTGGATGATTGCTTTTTAGTGGCTTATATGAAACGGGCCTTCAGTAGCAGTTCTGTCAATGATATGTGGACCAAGTGACCTATTGAGTGCCCATTGCACATGTGCTCAAGGACTTTGTTTTCACCAGCTGCCCCAGTGGCACTAGGTAAGTGAAAAAACATGGGAGAGGAAGTACTACAAGCCATAGGAAAAAGAAAGAGTACAAATTTCCATATTTTGTCCATATTTTTCTTCCCTTCACAAAGAATGTCACTCACAAAGAATGAAAGGGATTGAGATGAGTAGAAAAGTCCCTTTCCCTGCTGACTGGTAGGTACATAACATCTGATACACAAGATTCATCACCTGAGTTGAATTTTTTCTTTGAAGATGCTATATTTCAGCTACGTTCATAAGACTTTTACATCCCTTTTAATTGCCAGGTACACACTTTTTAGTTCTTCAGTCTAGGAAACTAGACCATGTCCCATTTGATTAGTCCATGTTAGTCTCCTATAGTAGATGGATGCAGAATCTCAGTGGGTTTGTCACATGTAATTCTGTTATTAGCTCCTGAAGTAAACAATATTGACATGTCTCCTTGGGCTGCAAAAGATATCAGGAAGGTCTTGGAGGTGTTATCCAGATCATTTCTAGCTTGAGCTTAGAGGACTTGAATGCATGTGACCCAAGGACAGTTCAGAAGTGCTGTGCTCCTATTATGCATTAGAATTTTGCACGAAGAATGTAGCACACTGGTGCTCTGTAGTTTGCTCTGCCTGTGGAAAAATGGTGAGCTGAATTTAGGTTTTCTTAAAATAGCTTGAGATGTGTTTAGCTGAGGGATGATGATACTTCTGAAGCTGACTAAAATCCTGTGAAGGATCCTTCACTCTGAAGTTCACTTGCCACCACTGCTCCAGAGCCCAGATTTGTTAACATTCCAGGCATGCTGCAAAGCTCATAATTTACACAGTCTTTTGACTTGGACTGGGTTGAAGAGTGATGAAGATTGAATGGGTTCATTAGAATTGTTGTTTATTTTAAGCAGTTATACATCTCTTCTAGTTTGAATAGTCTTCATTGGGCAGGTCATTTATGGTTTCGTATTGTGAGCTTTATTCCTTTTCTTTATTGGTAGTTGTTGGGCCAGATTTACAGCAAAAAACATTGCCCTTATTAATTGGACAAAACATTCTCCTTGCAGTGTGTACTTCAGTTTCGTCTGTTGTAACTGATATTTGAAGTCATATGATAAAATTATCTGGTTTCTCCAAAATAAGCATATGGTTTTCTTTATACCCTATTTTATATGCTGTTTCTCTCAGGCTACAAAAAGCACTGTTTAATAGTTAGCAAATTTGATGTGAAAAAAGAGACCATGAAAATCCAAAGCCTCTAATGATTCTTCTGTGAATGCTGTAAGAATGGAGAAATATGAGTTTTCTATGCACAATAAGTGCTGTAGATGTGCTGCATTATTCACACACCATCACTGGAGGAAGGCTTAAAGTTTGCTGCAAAGTAAATAATAAATAAATTGCAAGGAAAAGAAAAAAAAGTGAAAAAAATCTCCCTGTGTGTTCGATTTACTCTCAAATTTGATATGTGCAACAGAATAGCTGGTGGTCCAATTATTGGTCCAAAATCTTAGGTCTAGAATAATGAACATCCTTTGGAATCATTGCATTCCCCTATGCAATGACCCTGATCCACTTTTCATTTCTTGTATAATGTATGCTGCATGGCACTATAGCTCCACAGTGGTCTGACATTTGCATTAGCAGCAGTAGGATTCCTGGATATAGGAAGAATGACAATAGCCAGTGTGGGAAGGAATGGGTGACAGTCAAGACACTAAACAGATGTAAAATATCTTGTCATTCTTCTTAACAGCTGTCAATCACAGCCTCTTACTAAACAAGACACCCTGAGAGCGAATCCTAGCTACTCTGTTGTCTTGTTATCTTCACAGAAGCTTCCCAGCAGGAAGCATGGTGGGACAGCTTACCTGGGAAACCCGGGCTTCTGCAACCTATATCTTTTAGACAAGTCTAAAAACAAACAAGCATGGAAAGTGGGAGCTCCTTTTCCTGGGAAGGCCACTTGGCATGGATGGCCTCACTGGAGAACCAGACACAATGGAATTAGCATCCAATTTGTATCGATTCCCATTAGGGTCAGATCAACCCATGTTATCCTATTAGCTTGCAGCAGTTAGAGAAACACACAGATGTGTCTGTGTTCTGAAGACCAAGACAAAGCCTTGTTATGCTTTTTTTTCCTTTTCCCTCCAATGGGATTACAATGGTCCCTGTTGTCTGTCTTTGTCTCAGTACTCCTTGATTGACAATACCCTGGGAGATGTCACTGTCCTTGCTCCATTCATTGTAATAGCCTAGCGTACCAAGGGTGCTTTAGGACCTTCGTCCCCTCTTTTTTTTCAGGTGTTATAAACGTCTGTCACTACACCACAATGGCGACCTCTTGTTGGGCTTACATGCCTGATGCTCTATCAGTCAGTGTCTGAGGGAGATGCAAGAGAAAACTTTAGGTAGTGACATGAATAGAGGGCAAAGAAATAGGGCAACTTTATTATGGACTGTCATCAGAAAGTAGCATGTGTGGAATGTCAATTTAATAATAGAATTGACAGCTTTTCTCTGGTTTCCGCAATGCCACAAGTGTTTCTTTGACAGTTTAAAAAATAGGCCCTTTGTAGCAGTCAGTGAGTGGCACTACATACATTTGTGAATGCCCTGCATAACTGAGATTCCCCCAAATGCCACTGTCCTAAGACCAGTCCCAAGAATCCTCCTGCATTGACTAAGGCTAGTGGTGTATGGAGATCTGATGAACCTAAGCAATGTAAAATATGGTGTACAGTAGCCAGCAGGATGCAACATAGCTAAAAAGATGCTGAGTTACCATTCTGTCAGGAGTGAGTTTCTAAATGAAAAAGGACATGTGTCATGGTAAAAGTTGCTACATAACTGGCCATAAATTTTCAGATTTCCAGTGAGAAATATTTTTCCATTTTTCATTCAACAAACATTCACAGAAAGCTTCCACTTGCCCACCATAGAAAAGTACTAGCATTTAGTGAAAAACTAGAGGTCCATACCTTTTCCATTTTTCAACCAAAAAGTGAAAGAAATAAAAAAGCAGGAATTTACATGATTTTCCCCCGATTTCTTGTTATCTGGGGAAGAAATTCTAACTAGTTTCTCTGTTTCTCTGATCATGAGTACAGCTGTTTTAGAAAACAAGGCACATAGTCTGGGGAATAATATTGCTCCTCTACAAGCTGCAAACACAAGAATAAATTAGAGATGTCTCTTTTCTTGATGTGTTCTTTCAGTGTCGAATTTGACATGAATTATCTTAGCAGAGGGCAAGGTATATTTCATAATCTGTTTACAATTCTAAAACCATAAACCTCAAGATTCTTTTTATTACAACTCTAAAATAGACAAATAGATACCACACCTTTGTTTAGGTGTCAACAGAGTAATTTTTCTTCCCCTTTTGAGGAACAGAATCATTCTAGTAAAGAAAAGATGACTGAGAAGAGTGGAAAATAGAATAAAATTAAGACTGTTGGAAGGTGGTTTTCATTCCTTTTTCAAACAATCATATGCTAGAACATTCATTTTAAGCATTGGACTTTTCTACCAAGGCTAAAAATAAAAAAAAAACCCCACACCTAACTACCAAGGATTTCCAAATGGAAGCAGGAAACATCGCAAGCATTAAAGAGAGAGGGCGAGAGTGAGCGCCTGAGAGAGAGACAATGAAAACACAAAGCATCATTTTATGGCAATAAACCAGTAGTTACACTACTGAAGCAGACAATCTAGTCTAAAGGCCATATAAATGATAGTGATGATAGAAGCTTACAGTGTACTATAAGTAGACATCTACATAGATGATGCCTCATAGCATAATTTACCTTTCTCCATGGGCATGGGCTTTTTAATTAATTTTGGTTTGTAAGTTTGGACAGCTTATTTGCCTGGAAATCTAAAGAGAGAGCCATCCAACTAGCTTTTACTAATTTTCCTGTAACATTTTTGTAATACATGCTGACAAATATATAGTAAACATATAACTAGACGAAAAAGAAAAAACACATTTCCTTGGCATTTGTTGCTTTAGTAAAATTGATTCTATTTCATTGATGCAACTGACAGTCATTGGTTGAAATTGAAAAGAAGCAATGTCAAGGAAAATGCATCAAGATTGAGATCCCTTATACCTCCATATGACAAAGCTAAGCAAGCAATCTTTGTTTATTCCCTATGATGTGTTCAGAAAAAGCAATAATTGAGTCTGAAAACATTTTTATTTTTAAAGAAAATTCGTTTGTTGGCAAGATCTGCAAAATAACCTTATGTTTTCCTCCTGTGGCTATTTCATGAGGAAAACAACTACTCGTCTCTGTTATGAGATAGTCCCATTTCTCAAATGCCAGACATACATACTTTAAGTCAGACTCTTTGGTAACTTTTTAAATTTTGAATTGAGTAGCATTTGGACTTAAGACAGAAAAATAACTGCTTAAGGATTTCCTCACTCTTCTGGAAGGAAGGAATCTTTCAAGGCCTCTGTGGTCTCACAAGTTACTAATAGGTGCAGTCTCTCTTCCTTCTTGTATCAAGGTTTCATGCATTATGAAAGAGAAGTCATCCATTACCTGGTTCTCAGAGGTTAACATGAATGTTCTTCTTTCTCTGATTCTCTCATTTATTATAGTTTAGAATTAGAACATTAGTACACTTGTCAAATGTAAACTACATCATTTGTTTCCCTTTTAAACATTCAGTATCTTTGAAGTGAAAGCTTAAGTCAGACAAGCCTGGTTCAGAAAAAAGGCATAGCATTACAGTGCTGTCATTACTAGGAGCTGAACCATGGCCAGTTTAGGCAGTATTATATCATTGGAATTAAACTGGTTTCCTGTCCCCTTGAGAGAAAGGCTTTAAAAAAGAGAGAGAAGAAGAAAACAATATTCTTCTTGTTTGACTTTTCAAATTTATGGCCCTGTGCAGTCCCGCTGTCACTTCCATTATGCAAAGAAGTATGTTTCTTTGTTTGGGCATACAGGGCTTCCAATTGGATGTTCTCTAGTGTGGTCTTTATGGGCTACATTACATGAGGTAGTTGTGTTGTGATTAATGAGAAACCCATCCCCACAGTAGCTGCAGGAGAGGTTCTGTCACTGGGGGAAAAAAACTCCCTCAGAACAAATTTTTGTTCTTCAAAGGCTGCAGTCAGAGTGGAGGAGCACAGTATTAGACCCTTCAGGGCTATGCCCAAGAAGCAAAAAAATACACCACCAGGAACTGACAGGCCCTTGACAGGCTTTTTTCTGGGCCGTAAAAGATGGTACAGAGAGTGTGCTTGTAAGTCCAACCTGCACATACTGCAATCTACTGCTGAAGAATTAAGATCAAAATGCCCTGTACTGTCTGGATGAATACAAACGCTCTCCAAATGCTTGGGGGGTTTTTTTGTTGTTGTTTTTTAACTGAGTCTAAAAAGACAGAGAAAGCATGAATTAACTTTTGGAGCTGTTCAAGTTTTGGGGTCTGACAGTACAAAGAAAAACCAGATAGTCCAGCCCTTACTCATGCCTCTGTGGTGACAAACAAAAATGGTTCAACGAACAACTAAGAACACATTTCTGAGAGTTTTAGTCTGCTTCCTGTGTGTAAACAGAAGAAAAAGAAGACTTTATCAGAAATGTTGCTCACAAAACAGTTTGTCCGTATCTAGCTTGGAGACAAGGTTTCAGTCAGCTTGACCTCACAGTTAAATAAGACTGGTGGTCTCAACCTGACACCTAATTAGTATTTCCCCACCTTGCCGTTATACTGTCTGCAGTTTGGAATGATCTGTGATTTCTCCTCAGGAGACCCCAAGTTGTGCAACGCTGAGGTTAATATGGGTCAGGAGAGGAACCTCAGTTGAGCTCCAAAGGGAAGTTCATAGAGACTCCGTCCACACTCAGCCACCATCATCAGTCCCATATTTTCACCATTAAACTGAAAAATGACTAATGAAAGCCTAGAGACTGCAGTTTAGCTTCAGTGAAACAGAACACAGTATGCAACATTTGCGGTGCCTTGTGGAGGCTGAACTCCAGACGAACTGTGAAAAGCTTCCAGGGTATAGCTGTTCCCTCACTGCCCATTTGCTCTGTGACTAGAAGGTTGCTGGACTGCTAACAACTGCTAATTGGTAATGATAATACAACAAGCATAGTAAAGAGACTATGCATTTGTAAAGCTCTCCGTAAGTGCCAGTAAAGGCACTATGGAGTTACGTGCAGAACATCCCTATTCACAGAATTAATTTTGCACATTTTATGTATGGGGAGAAAGCAAGTTTTTTCAGACTAAAAGTAGTTTTCATATCCTTATTCTTTAGTTTTTGGTTTTGGTTTTTTT
The DNA here is from genome assembly GCF_000699105.1 of Pygoscelis adeliae. NCBI lineage: Eukaryota > Metazoa > Chordata > Aves > Sphenisciformes > Spheniscidae > Pygoscelis > Pygoscelis adeliae. The sequence goes on from NW_008824791.1 coordinate 6,094,118, forward strand.
TTTCTAATTTTATTTTAACATTATCACTAGACTTTAAACTCTCCAGGGTACAATCAGAGCTTTTGCTGAAGAGTAAAAATCCTTTTAAAATGTTTAAAAGCCATATGTGGCCAAAACATTAGCAGTTGTCACTTCATGACATAAATTTCATATATTGAATGAAAGGAAAAAATTTGAATCCCTTTCAAATAGAGAAGTTTCTGTAATCTAACACTTAGGACATGCATAGTAAATACTTCAGGCATAGGGTGAGATGATGATGATTTCAAGTCATTGGAAAATAGGAGAAAGACTCACCTGAACCACTACAATAAAGCAAAATAGTCCAAAAAAGGATGGCAGTTCTAGCCACTGACTAGTAGAAAACGTACTGTCCCTGATTCATCCAGTCTTAGTCCTTGCTTCCTAACAGCAAGACCTAGGAATGACTCCTGTTGGCTAGAGTCAAACAGTCATCAATTTATCTTAGAGAGGAAAAACTTTTGGTCTTCTCTTTTACCCTCAAGGAAACCTTTACTGTCTTTATTCTGCATTCCCTTTGCCTTGAGGAAACACATGCTCAATTCCGCCTTTATCTTCTAGGCCAACCTGAATTCAGTTCTTCCTAACCTTGCAAAAGATACCCTTCCTGTGGAGATTCTGCCATTACATCCCTCACATCCTCCTTCTCTTCTCCCATATACTTAATCTTCTACTCTCTTGCCAATCATATCATAGAATCATAGAATCATAGAATTATTTATGTTGGAAAAGACCTTTAAGATCATAAAGTCCAACCATAAACCTAACACTGCCAAGTCTACCACTAAACCATGCCCCTAAGTGCCACATCTACATGTCTTTTAAATACCTCCAGGGATGGTGACTCAACCACTTCCCTGGGCAGCCTGTTCCAATGCTTGACAACCCTTTTGGTGAAGAAATTTTTCCTAATATCCAATCTAAACTTCCCCTGGTGCATCTTGAGGCTGTTTCTTCTCGTTCTATTGCCAGTTACTTGGGAGAAGAGACCGACACCCACCTCGCTACAACCTCCTTTCAGGTAGTTGTAAAGCACGATAAGGTCTCCCCTCAGCCTCCTTTTCTCCAGACTAAACAACCCCAGTTCCCTCAGCCGCTCCTCATAAGACTTTTTCTCCAGATCCTTCACCAGCTTCATTGCCCTTCTCTGGACACGCTCTAGGACCTCGACGTCCTTCTTGTAGTGAGGGGCCCAAAACTGAACACAGTATTCGAGGTGCGGCCTCACCAGTGCCGAGCACAGGGGCACGATCGCTTCCCTGCTCCTGCTGGCCACACTATTTCTGATACAAGCCAGGATGCCATTGACCTTCTTGACCACCTGGGCACACTGCCGGCTCATGTTCAGCCGACTGTCGACCAACACTCCCTTTTCCACCAGGAAAAGATCAGGTCTGACAATATAGATAAGGGCTGACAAATTCTAGCAGATGTGATATAAAGACAGCTGATTAAAGGTCCAGCATGCCTACCAGGTCACTAAACCCTGTTGGCCTGTCTTGTCATACAAGGTCTGTGAGAGAGGAACAGGCTGAGGTCACACAACACTATCCTCACACCAGCAAATGGCTTGAGTAAGGGGGATCAGCTCTTACAGAGAGGCTTCTCAAACTCATAAACACTCACCAGTCCTGTACTGCCACGCAATTCCTCCATACATTTCAAATCCCTCAGGTTAGAGTATTTGAGAATTTGCAGTCACAGGGTCCTGTTGGCAGCTAGTAATCACCATGTGCGGGGCTCCTACTGTTATCAAAATCACTGCTCAGCCTGGCACTGACACTGGGACTCACACTGGTGTGTATTATTTGTGCCTGGTTTGCTGTAGTCTTTGCAGAGCTCTCAGCTATTTTGCTCCTCTGCAACTGATATCGCGGGTACTAGAGCACACTGGGGCACTTCCAGCTGCGCTGGAGTGGGGGATCTCACTTAATACAAAAAAGGCCTGGCCTTGGTGCAGCACTTGCCACGGACATGCTGTGGAGCCCTGTGCCTCCTCCCTAGGGCCCTCCTGCACCAGGAGCAGCTGGTGAGCAGATCACGGATGAGAGCAATCAGCATAACATATGAGGTTACAGAGCAGGAGAGTGTCTGCTTTGCTGCACCACAAATGCTAAATGCCAGGATGACTTTTGTGGGGAGAAGGGAGGATATACTTAAGGTGGTGTTAGCGGAGGAGTTCTCCAGCACAACGCCTACGATTTGACACAGGCTTTCCTTGCGCCAAATTCTTTAGTCAGAGGTGCTCATCACCTCTGAAGATTAAACCCTGAGCAGCGCTACACGTGCAAACCTCTCCCTTTTATGAATGCTAACTCTTCTGGATCTTCCTAACAAAACTACATGGAGATAGAACACCAGCTACGTCATAATAGGGTATTTTACCAAAGAGGTGAGTTTCCATTTTAAGAGACTTATGTACAAGCTCTCCCTCTGTATGATAAGACTTATTATCGCTGCAGTAAACAGATTTGCCCACCGCTTATATAAGGCCCTTGTATTTGTAATGAGTGCCTTGTAACCCTTGGCGTGTTTACCCTCAGAACATCCCCACAAAGTAATGAATGCTGTCATACTTATGCTGACAGCGGGTAATATGAGGCTTAGAGAGTCAAGATGGGGTACCAAAGTTGGTCATCTGGTAGCCTGCTCCTGCCAAAAAATCATCTCCCCACTTCCCTTGGGCTGGCACTGGCATTCATCTCACACCCTGATGAGTGCAGGTGGTCCTGCTCTCTAAACTGATAGAAACTTATTCTTCTTGCTTGCTGATTAATTTTCTGCCAATGTAGAGGGCTCAAAAAATAGCCAGGATGAGGGCAAGAGAGGTGGTGGCATCCTGAAGCAAAAAATATGTATGAAGTGCGGCTATTTCTATTACAAAAGGAGGTTGTTTACTTAACGAGATAATTATTTTCTGAAGCTGACCATTTCTTAGTAATACATCCACTTGTTGAAAAGCAAAAAGAAAGCATCCATGTTGCAAAACTTCACTTTAAGTGCTTTAACTCAGGTTACAGCAGGGCATCAGTGGCTGAATAGCCTGGATTTTAGACTGAGTTCAAGTATGGCAACGTACCTATGGGATCATCCTTCCTCCCTCTCCCAAGCTTTTGTTCTGTTTTGTTGTCCTGAATTCCATAAAAGGAGACTACAGGAAGAGAGAATTTTCTCGACTTGATTATAGTGCCATTAAATACACACGCTCACAAACATGCTCTGTTTCTTCTACAGTAATGACTCATCAAGCGTTACAGTAGAAAATATTTATGTATCACATAGAGCTGCTATGGAAAGCAGGAAAGAATGTGATTGTGCAATTACAGTCTGTGTATTAAAGCACTTGAGATGGAGAGCTAAGCTAAAATTACATATAAAACATCAATTTATCCATTTCCTGACTGTAATTCCTTGACTGTCCAAGCAGACGGTTGCATTAACATGGGGTGGTTGGGTTTTTCTCGTGTAAAATAGCAAATTACAAGTTGTTCCTAATAATTTAATTATTACTGTACCCTTAACCAGGTATCATTTTATTAATTAAATTCAGTCTTCGTTTCCCTAGGGTATGATTATTACTAAGTAGATCACATTTTAATCTAAACAAATGTTCTGTGCATTCAAAAAATGGACATTTACAAATAATGAAAGTTATGGGTTTGAGTCAACTTTAAAGCTCCTTATTCAAGTCTCACATTTGGGTGAGATATTTGTATTTTGGGAAGGAGGGAGTCTGGTTTGAGTCCAGCTGCTTGGAAATAAACACCCTCAGATGTTGTTTTCAGTAACTAATAATCAGATATTTCTGCTATAAGAGAGAGTTCTTTCTTACTAAAAGAAAAATGGTGTCTGAAGTGGAATTTTTCTTAGCAATATTGCCATTTGTTAAAAAGCAGAACAAAAAGATTTAAGTGATTTTAAATGAATCTCACATTTACCTAAAGAAAAAACTTCAGCTCAACCATCTGCAGGAAAAGGCCATTATAATTCAAGTTTCTATAAACATGCTGTGATGACAGGGTTTTTAATACTGCACCTGAAGGAAAAAGATAGTGTACAAATGTAATGCACCTGCTGGCTTGGGTGTTTATATGATCAGCTAAGCAGGAGCTCTTAATACTTCCCAGCAGATCTCTGCCAGTGGGCCTGCTATAAATCCCTCCACAGCCAGACAAGTTGGCCTTTATTTTTTCATATTGCTCTGGGCATCTCACATGACATTCCCAAATAAGGAATTGTACTACAAGCCTGCTCTGATTGCTAGTAATGACTTAACTGCAGAGGAATTATAACAGTATGAATAACAGTGGTTTGCACTGTGAATGCCTAAGCTACTCCAAAAATGCCAGAGCAACCAATATAATGTGCTTCTCACTCATAACTTTGAAATGGAAGAGAAAGTCAGGGCACTTTACAACTGCTGCTAATCTGTAAACACTGATTGTTCATTCAACAGCAGGAAGCAAAAACAAATGGAAAACAAATAATAGTATTAGCTGTTACTGGGTATTATGGAAGCAAAATTATGCAAACTATTAAATTAAAAATACAGGAAGGGAAATAAAATTCTCCCTTGTTTAAAAAGGGTAATTTGTCAGCAAAAAGTTTCTCTGTGTGTGCATGTCTTACTAAACAGCACTAGATTTCTGACTCTGAGCTAGAAATAAACCAACACTGTTTGTATACAAATTAGACTGCAAACTCCCTGGGGACAGAATCTTCTTAATTGTTTTGCCTTACAGCTTGTTTAAACTGGCCGGTAAGTTAGGGCTGTACTGGTAAACTGTTGGTAGAGAGAGTAGTTACAGAACATCTATCTAAAAGGTATCTAATAAAACATACCAGTAAAAAGACTACAGGTTTGAAATATTTCAAAAGGAAACAATCAGATTTAAAAAAAATAATTTAATACCTAGGTATCTTCAGCAAGTCTGTTGGATTACATATTGAGCAGGGGGTGCTTACAAATGGGCACTGTCTCTCAGTGCTTGTTAATGGAAAAAGCTGCAAATTGCTAATGTATATACAGTGGACATGTGAGGAGGGAAAAGTAAGACCAAAAACCAAGTTGCAAATCAAGCATGGGGAAGTAAGGAAAGCCTGGGCTTAAGCTCAGCAATTCACAACCAATTTCAGCCACTATCCAGGCATGATTTAAGCAAATTCTTTGGAAAGATTTTACCTTGCAATTGCTACTGTGCTATTAATGAGTAAAGCAGTTTTCCTAGGTGTGGCTGGTGCTGCCTGGCAGCACTGGGGGAATGAGAGGCCGGTGCCTAGAAAGGCTGTTTAATAACGTGGACTGAGGGGAGAGAATGGGCTTGTTAGAAAGACTCTGTAGGAGTCTAAGGGAGTTTAGAGCTTCTTGTAGCAGTACTTGCTCTGGGCCCCCTGCTGGGTGGGAATTGTGATGGGCTTTGCCAGGCTCTGCCTCAAAAACAGATCCCTGAAGGATAAACTTGACCCTATGCAGTAACCTGCAGGGTACTGCGGATGTTTCTCTGCAGCATAGTGCAGGGGTGCATCACCCGACCGAGCAAGCCGGTGTGCTTGGATGGGCAGCACCGGGCCTGAGAAGCAACAAGTCTGGCACTGCAAGGCTAATGCATCCACAGGAAAGCTTCAGTGCTGCTTCTTCTGTGGGTAGCTTGTGATGTTGCAGCACCCTGAATAGCCCTGATGGTGCCTACCGTGCCACCATGGAGCACCCTTCAAGGCAGACCCTTGCCACAGACAGCTTTGGTATTTGGAGCTACAGTGAGAGACCAGAATAATTCCTCCTTCCACGCTATAAAAACCTGCATTCCTTCCCTTGGGCAAAGCACGCTGGATTTCTCCTTGTCTGAATTCTCTGACTTAGTTGTGCAATTTGCCAAAAAGTCTGCCTCCCTGGAAAAGAGCAGTTACCACTAATTGTTTTGCCTGAGAATCACTTTTTCGAGTTGTCAACCAAAGCTGCCTTCTGGCAGCTGCCCAGGTTACCATAGTTCTAGACAAAATGAAAATGTTATTCAGAGAGGCATCTGCATCAAAGGGAGAAGCGATGGAAATATCAGTCAGCAAAACTTGTGATGTTCTGCCTAGGAAGAGCTGCGTCTCAGTACTTTGCACCATTGCAAGAATGGTGCTTGCAAAGAGGATGAGACTATGAAAGCTGGCCATGGATTCATAATTCCATATAAGGAAAAATTCCATTTTTCAGATTTTGTTTTCCTCAAGATAAAGCGTGCCTTGGGCTAGAATCACTGTTTTCTCATCTACTTGGCTACCTGAGCAGAAACATAAGGGAAGGAAGATCAATGCTTCATAATTTACACATTAGCCTTCCAAAAATTATTTCTTTTGAGATCTTATCAAATCCCCTAAAACAAAGTTTACTGTTATGAGGGGAAAGAAAAAAAAAACTTGCAAATCTGGGACACTATCTTCTCTGGGGTGACAGTGTGCCCCGGTGCTCAGTACTCATTCGGACTGTAACAGTAGGAAAATGCCCTGAGTGTGCCAGATGTGCTGGCTTATCTTCTGATCTTGAATAAGAAAGGGCTCCTTTATCCTTCAGGGCGGTTTGTCTGAGTTAACAGAAACGTGCACTCTTGCTCTCTCTAGTTTGAGAAGAGATGGCCTTTTTCTGCTGTCCCTATGTTTTTGAAGCAATAGTGAGGCACTACACACAAGGCACTTGTGAACTAAGAGGGGAAAGTTGAGAGACAGAATTTAGGAAATGGAATAACTGCAAAAAAAAGGTGGCTAAAATTACAGTTCTGCATGGGGAGGAAGCTCTGTTGGCATTGTCTATGAGGACTCAAACAGCCTATGGCAAATGGAGATGTGTCCTGGTTTTGGCAGGGATAGAGTTAATTTCCTTCCTAGTAGCTGGTACAGTGCTCTGTTTTGGATTTAGGATGGGAACAAAATTGATAAGGCACCCATGTTTTCGTTGTTGCTAGGTAGTGCTTACACTGGCCAAGGACTTTCTAGTTTCCCATGCTCTACCGACTGAGAAGGCTGGAGGTGCACAAGAAGCTGGGAGGGGGCACAGCCAAACTGGCCACAGGGACATTCCATAGCATGTGACGTCATGCTCAGTACATAAACTGGGGGAAGCTGGCCGGGGGGGCCGCTGCTCAGGGACTTGCTGGGCATCGGTCGGCGGGTGGTGAGCAATTGCACTGTGCATCACTTGGTTTGTGTATTATTATTATTATTATCATATTATTATCATTATCATTTTATTTCAATTATTAAACTGTTTTTATCTCAACCCACGAGTTTTTCTCACTTGTGCTTTTCCAATTCTCTCCCCCATCCCACCGGGTGGGGGGGAGTAAGCAAGTGGCTGCGTGGTGCTTAGTTGCCAACTGAGGTTAAACCACGACAAGATGATATTGCAAATTTTTCTGTGTAACTTCCAGACCTGCACCATGAGAAAAATCTGGCTCACTGGTGACAGATTGGTGTCTCACAAGTATGAAGAAAGATCTTGTTTTATGTATGTGTAGCTTTTTAAATGTATATATTTACACATATATGTATATATAAAAGTAAATCTTGATTTTACTGTGGGACCCCTCTAAATTGACTTTTGCCCATTTAGGTATATCAGGCCCTATTTCATTGAAAATTGTTTTTGATAGCTATGTTCAAATACAAATATCTCTTTGCCCGTGATACAGTGTACACGTCATTAAACCAGTAAACTTTGTGTAAGAATTTAGTAATAGAGTTCTCTAATGTATGGACACTCCAAATATATTAGCTTGGGCCTTGACTTCAGAAATTGTTGCTGGGATGTAGGCTTTTTAAAGATTCCCAATTAATTGCTAAGAATTTTTAAAAAGGTTTGCTACGATATGATAAGATATTTAGTAATTTGGTAATTTTTCCTGTAAGTAAAGAAAATGCCTGAAAAAACATGGCTGAAATGATGGAAATATTTTCAACATTAAAAAGTCATTTAGAAAGGAGAAGCAGAGGTTGAATTTAAATTAAAGAATCATTTTTTTAACCACAGAGGAAGATCAACCGATGATCCAATTTTCCTCTATGGTGATCCAGTTTCTAATGGCTCACGTGCAAAGCATTTTTCCAAGTATTTTTACTCTTAGAAAAAATGCTGAGTGATGTAGTGTAAGTTGACTCTTGATACAACTGGTCATAATCAGAAGAGAGAAGGACGAGCTGACCTCACCTCTGACTCCTATCCAGGATTCTCCTACAGCATATACGTGGCCACATTTGTGAGTTTTTTGCAAGGCAGACTTGGTGGTTTTAGTCACCTGCTTAACACTTTGGATTAAGGGATTCTAGGCACATGTGATAAAGTCACAAAGAAAGGTTAATTCACAGGGGCATGGGAAAGAGACGTGAGAGCTCCTGGTGAAGTCGAGGAAAGGAAAGCAGTCCTTGTACTTACCGAGACAGGTGGCTGTGTCCTACTGTGTAGCAGAGCAGAGTGCACTCCTGGCATGCCCCATGGCAGGGACGTTGCTCAAATGGCAGCGCTGAGTGACCCTGGTAAAACCCTGGGCATGACTCTAGGGTCCTGCTGACTTGGCTGGATCTAACTTTAAGGGGAGCTCAGATCACTCAAGGTCTCAACTAGGTGGGTTGTGAGTATCTTCAATGTTGGAAATCCCTCCATATCTCTGGGCAACCTGTTCCAGTGTTTAATCAACCTTGTTGACTTCAACCAGTGTCTAGGTCTGTATTTGCAGAACAAAAAGAAAACATGAAGGGGGGGGGATATAGTTTGTACATTTGCTTTTTTAAAAAAATTCAGGTTTGGTACTTATTACTTTGATGGCTTCTTGATTTTTGCATCTTAGTTATGCCATCTCCCAAACATGAAGGAATGAACAATTGACCTTGTGCCTCACAAATATATTTTACTACAGCTTCAGCCCTGAGCTGGACTCTCTCTTCTGCTGGGGCCTAACGTTTGAATCATGTGGAGATATTTCAGAATTTTTGACTAGGGGGCAGATTGTATAGTGAATATGATGATGTGTAGTTGAATGTTTGCATGAATAGGTAAGCCTTCTGACATACAGTTCCTAGGGTCCAAGACAGCTCCATTGTGACTTTGCAGGTTATCAAGATAATGTGGTATAAATAATTCTGATCATATCCAGTTATATAAAAAACTGTTTGTTTGGTTTTTTTTAAATTGTACTATCCAGTCAGTTTCTTTTGTGCATCACTCTCACTAATGTGATAAGCATTTCTATCTCTGGAATTTTACTGATTGTTTTCTTTTAACAATAGCAATTGTGTGGAGTGCAGTCACAGATAATTTGCATTTGAGTTTTTCAATGTGCATTCTTCAGAGTCCCAGGGTAATAGTGGGATGCAAAGTCTTGTTAGACTATTGGCTTTATTATCCAGCCCATGATTCACAGGAAAATGTTGTAATGACCTCTTGCACCAGCAACTAATTCTTTTAAAAGATGAAAGTTATTTCTTCTCCTGGCACAGATATCAGAATCTGCCTTCAAAGAATGATATGGCATTAATAGTACAAGTTGCCCAACACTTCTAAAGGAGTAAAAACAGCAAGACCATTTTTTTTTTCAAGTGTATACACAAGCCAGCTGTATTTTTTTTTATCCTGTGCTTCAGAGACAGAACTGTTTCCTCCTGCTACTCAGACACAGCACATGTTAGCAATAAGTGAATCATGTTTAAGATGGAGAGGAGAAGAAAAACAACTCTGACCAGAAGACTGACCCAACTCCCAAATCAAAATTAACCTATAAAACTTGGATTCATTCAGACAACCTTTCACAACTATGCTGGCTGCTCTTAGTACAAAAGTGCACAGGTTCTTATCCAAATCTGCAGTGTGTACCCTAAATGACCACCTAGATAAAGAGGTCCCGTTTTTGCTGCCATGAGCATTCGTGTCATTGATCTCTTTTTTGAACTATACTACTGTGAATTCTTGTCCTGGCTGCTTTTGATAAGTACCTGCTCCAGAATATCACTTGAGTTTGACCTTTTTCAAATTTCTGTTCAAAATTAATTGATGATCTACTAAAGCTCATTAGGTAATGTAGTCCTTAGCTTAAATGAGTCTTCTACTTCCCTGGCTTTTTTACTTCATCAGGATAGACAGCAACCATTTCATCTTAGTAGGCCTAGTGAATCAGTCTCTTCTACAGACCTTCTGATTATAATGCTAGTAGTCTGAGTGGTTTACAGCCATGTTTTGTTTTGGATGTATTTACTCATGGTTCAGGTGTCTTCTATCTCCAGTGAAGAGCTTATCAGTGTTTTGTACTTTCCTATTTCTGTGGAAAATGTAGCCTGATATGTCACATTTGTCCTTTCACAGTGATACTTCACTGGTGGATTCACCATTCTGTAGGGCAACTGTATCTTCCTTCTTCTCAGTCTATTTTGATGCATGAGCATGGATTTGTAGGAAATATTCTTATCAAATGCTAAGTGAATGACCTTTGATTTCACATTCTATTTCATTTCACTTACTTCAGTCCTCAAGTTTCTTCACACCTTTTTGCATGATGTTTCAATCCCTTTCAATTTGCCAGTGAATAACAGTTTCATCCATACCACTTATTCAGTATATTGTTGCATTTTTGTGTCACCACCTTTAATTAAATATTTAGCACCCATGTTTATGGAGTTTCACTCATAACTTTCCTCCACGTCAATAGTTTCTGTCAGCAAATGCTATTCTCAGTTTTCCCTTAGCCAGTTCTTAACCTGCTTTACAATTTTCTTCTTTTAATAAATGGTAGGGATAATAAATACATTTTGTGCATGTTAGACCAGATCAAACGGGCTAAACATATTCTGGATTAAAGCAACTCCTTTGCTGGTAAAACTGCTATCTTAATAGAAAATAAGTTGCTTATCTAAGATATCTTCCGTGAACACATGCTGCATTTTCTCCCTTTTTCCTCTTTATGTCTGTTTCTAATTACCTCCTCCAAAACTTGTTCATAGCTCTTGGATATTACTGAATGCAGATTAATGGGTATCTCTTCTCTCCTTTTTATGTGCAGGTATGATAGGTCCTTGCTATTCTTCAGCTACCTTAGTCTGACATCTTTTAAAGCAAAAAAAATCCTCTCAAACCCTTCTTACAGGACCTGTGATTTCAAGTATAAAATCTGTCAGCATTTTAGGAAAGAAAAGACCCAACTCTTCTGATTTGAATGTATTGGGTGTAAAGTTTTGGCAATGTGCTTCTACATTACATGTAATGACTCCTCATCTCATTAGCTACTTATCCTCCATTCTGCATTCAAAATGACTTTCTTGAAAATGGAGGCAGAATATTAATCTAGCTTTAGAATTTGAGTGGATTATTTTTTATCTTAAATTCACCTCTTCTACTGCATGATAAACTGACTTCTGTTCTTTTATATTTTTTTCCCAATATATGCCTACTGAACCATTTGTTATTTCTATTACTTTGCTTCATGAGTTTTGACTCACTTCTAGCAATGCTTGTGTTGTTCCCATGCTTGATGACCAATAACATGAAGCTCTCCCTAGCGATTAGTCCCTTTGCCAGTCTTTGTAACTATATCCTTATTTCTTCTATCTTAATCCTTTTCTCTTTTTGGAGGTAAGTATGTTTGGTCCTGTATTGTGTTTGTATGAGGATGTGGCAACATCGCTGATCCCCTACCTCAGGGCATACTTGGTTAAATTCCAATTTAGATGTTTGAGTTTTCAGTCCAGGTGAATTCCCTGACTTTCTAGATTTGCCTCTTTGAAATCATAAGCTTGATTTGCAGATTTCTTATGTTATAAACTTGTGGTAGCTCTGTTCAGGACCATTTTTATGATCAGTTTTTCTCTAAGGTCCATGCTAACTTTCAAAATTGTGTCCAAAACAGCATTATCTTAACCTAAACCATTGTTGCCTTAGTGAATGTCCAAAGATAACTTTCTGTTATGCTCAAGTGCTTCTAAGCATTTTATTACTTACATTCACTCTCCATTCTACATAGAGGAAGCTAATGTCTTTTAATAACAGAATTTTAATGATTGTGTCTGAAGTTCCTTATTCATATCCATCTCTAATTTGGGGGGAAGTTTGTAACAGACCCTTACCTATACTGTCTTAGATGTCTAACGCATTTCTGACGTAGCATAAGGGATCCATACTTTTCTGATCCCTTGTTCCCAGAGTGCCTTAGTGTGGCAAAATAACATTACTAAAACCATTCTGTAGCTGAAGACTTAAATAGCTGCTCATAAGGGGAGAGGTAAGGAAAAGTGACAATCTTTCTTCATAAATCATGTATTCTGTGCCTGTAATAATTGACAGACCTCTTCTTTATGATACCTTCATTATTTCTTCTAGTGTGATGCTGAAAACTACATATTCCAACACAGGCTTTACCAGTTCAGAATAAATTGGAAGGATTACTGGATGAGGCTAATAGGCTTCCTGTTTACATATCTCAGGGTCTGAGGTTTTTTTTTTTTTTGTTTGATTTGGTTTTGGGGTATTTTTGTTTTGTTTTATCAGGTAATCTGCTCTAATCCTAGGGCATCTTCAGCAAAGTTGCTTCCTGACCAGTTTCCTTATCCTGTCTTGTGCACTTGTTTATCCTTGCCCAAACACAAAACCCTGTGCTTGTCACTTGAAGGAATTTTTGCACTGCATCTGGAAGGTTTTGGGTTTTTTCTTCAGATTGCTTTCTGTAGTTTGCATAATCCTTCATAGTGTTATTTGTATCTTTTTTGCATTTGAAGTCCTTGCCAGCATGGTCCCGTTTCCAAACGGACTAAGGACACTGTCCCTCTCTATTCGGGTCTCTATAGAAAACTTGTAACAGTACCAAATCCAAAACAGTTCCCTGCAGAACCCTCCCCCTTTCCCTTCCATTTAGAAAACAAATCACTGATAACTCCTTTAAGTGATTTTATATTTTATATCTATATATACACACAACCTTGAACCTGCCACACAGCCCTCCTTCCTAATAAGAATGTGACTCAGGACACCATCATGTCTTACTAACATCAAGATACAAAGTTTACTTCTCTCTTAGCTCCAAGGCTTGTTACCCATTCTGAGAGGGAAATTAGATGGGGTTGATAAGGTTTGTTCTGTACCGATCCAAGGAGCACCTGCAGAGAGGTCGCTAATGAATGCAGGAGTGAGGAGAACTTCAGATGAGGCCATCACTGCTCTGCTGAACACAGGCTAATTTATAGCCTCTCTGCTGTGGTGGAGTACTAAAATTGCATGCTTTTAAAGTTAATGGCAAAGCAAAACAGTTTACCCTTTAGTACTCAATTCTGATGCAAGTGAAGAAAATCTTAAAAAGACATTTTCATTCTGTTTTTGAAAAATAAGTTAATATTTCATGACCTTCCTTCTCTTTGGAACTGAATTTAGCCTATCGGTGTCCTTAGAAAACCAAAGCAGTATAGTATGAGGCTGAGCTCTCACCTTCCTAAGGATCCTCAGCAAATCTATGAATGGGAAAAACTCAAGATCCTTACATTTACAGAAGTGATGGGTTTGTCTTTGGTTAGGATCAATCCGTAAATGGCAAACACATCTTTGTGCATTGCTCCATAACTATGAATCTGGCATGTCCAATGCTTCGTAGCAGCACTCATCGAAGTAGTGCTAATGAGAGAATTAAATCCATGTGATTAGAAGCAAAGTACGAATGATATAATAAAATGCTGGTGAGCATCTGATGATCTGAAGATGGGGGTGGGCTAGGGAAGGAAACAGTCACATCTTGTGCTCTGGATGTGAGACTTGCGACCATCTCTGGCTTCTCTACCTCTGCTTCTTTTGCTCTCACACACGCTCAGCCCTGAGTTTTCTCTCTGGCTGTGAAACATTCACAGAGTTGGGGAATAGGGAAGATGTCCTGGTGCTCTGCTTTGGTCAGAGTTGTGCCTCCTGCCTTCATGTCCTTGTCACGCCCAATGCCTCTGCCATATGCATATATGATGACCTTGACCCAGCAGGTCTTGTCTCCTGATCCCAGTATGAAGTGTCAATATTGAATGAGATACAGTCTGATTTCAGGGCTGTTGTGCCCACTGCTGTCTTGATGTTGTTAAAGTTGCATTTTGCCTACTGGCTTTCTGTTGTTTTATGGAGAAAACTGACTTTCTACGGTCACTTATATTGGTATAGTCTGCAGTGTTGCATGCCATCTAACAGCCATTCTGCAATGACAGATATGACTGTTCATTTAACAGGCTAGTGGAGGATTCAGCAAGTTTGGGAAACTACACTAGAGAGAGCCCATATGAGCCAGAAAACTTATGAGGTCTTCCCCAGGACTTCCTTATGTTTCTGCAGAAAATGCCTTTTTTTTTTTTTCCCCAAGCTGAAAAAGTGAGGGGAAAATTTGAGAAAATGTAGTGCAGACTAATTCTCCATTGCACTTAGCACTGTCATTTAACTTGGGTGAAAGTTCCTAATTACTAAGACACCATCACCTAAGAAGTTTCCTATTAACAGTGCACACATGAATCTGCAGCAGAGCTCTGTCACAGGCTGCCTGTGGCATGGTTTGATCTGCTATCGTAGAAGCTTGATACTTGCTAAGTTTTTTGGCTTCCTAAACTGCTCACTGCATGTTGGGGGTAGCTATTTTCTGTGCTGCATATAGCAAAAGAGAACTTGTTTACTTCATGCCCCTTGTCCAGATGTAACTTGCATACTGTGGCAGTTGTGCTGCTAGAAACAAAAAATTATCACTTAAACATCTGAATAAGTAATGGTATTAGGCATTCTTGCCCCAGGCTGTCCATTTACATGAATTACCAACTTATGAAAAACATTTTTCTGGATATTTTTTCTCAAGGCTGGTATTTTGGCCAAATTTGAATAATTTCTCTAATGTTATTTTGTGTTCTACCAAAGCAAAATTAAGTGAATACCATTTAATAATTGCTACAAAGCCAGAAAACTTTGTTTCATTTTAATTAATGGCTGTTGCCTAACCAGTATGTAATTCCTGAGAGACTGATCCTTTTTCCTGTACACAGTGGTTGTGAAATAAAAGGAAAATGTATTGAGTGACAAATGGAGTTTGAAATAATTAAAAGAGGATGAACAAAGCACCAATTCTAGGAAATATGGGTAGAGGCTGGTTTTTTCCTTACTCATTCTTTTTATTTTTAACTCAAATTAGGGACCAACTTTTTCTGTACAAAATGTAGTATTGTGGCCTGGGCTCTCTTGTTGTTGCAATATGGATAAATATGCAAGTACTAATGAAATTTCTCAGTAAAAATACTTGGTATTCCAATGTACCAGTTACAAAGTGTGAACATTACTGATGGATGGTTTTCAGTTAGGTCACTAATTTTTCTTTTTTTTCTTTTTTTTTGCCACTGGATTCCTTTAAATTGTTGCCTTTCGGATAAACTGAGTATTGCAAAACTACTTTCTATAAAATGAAGCTGAAATGGAGTTGGAATAAAAATGAAATTGGACTCTAGATATTAATTGCAGTGCTGGAATGCTCTTGCTGGTCGGATTTCCTTAAAAATGGAGTGTGTTTATAACTGCACGTATTACACATGCATAGACATTAGATCCAAACAACAAGCATTCAGCGAGAGGTTTTTCTATTTTTCAGTAACCCACGCATTATCCAGACTTAGTCACCTTTACTTACGGTAACTCTTGTGCTCTCCAGCTCATAATGGTCTATTAATTAGTGGAAGCAGTTCCTGCCCCTGCATCACAACTTGACACGAAGGGACCAATGAAGCTTTAGTTAACTTTTCCTGCCACCTCGTGGACAACATTATAAATACCTTTTCCTACTCTATAAAAACCTGAGGAAGTACAGCGCGCGCACGTCAGCCATCGACTTGTGAAATTATCTTACCCTCCCTGATAGCAACTTTTCAACATACACTAATAAGTAGGATGCTGTAAGTTGAATTTCTTCCCCAGGAAGCTTCTCTCAAACCCCAGCGTTAAACACCAAAAAGTAAAATGAAATGTTTTAATTCAAGTGAAAGTAAAATCCCTCAGCACAAAACTTTCAAGTCCTAAATAGCAAATTGTCTAGCTGAGGTAGTGCTGCCTTTCACTGATATCGGAATAAGAGAACAGTACCATAGATCCTGAACAGCCTTTGTAATAAAAATATTAGATGTGTGGATGCTTAGATTTTGAAGCACATCATGGGACATCCTTGTCCTAACATTAGGCATAGCTTTTTTAATGGCTAAGTTTTATGGTAAATTGCCCTGAAGTAAACAGAAAATGCTGCGGAGGGGTAAATAGCAGTGTGGATTTAATGGCAGTCATTACAGACCTAGCCTTGTAGTTTGTGGCACTCACATGCACTTAGATGCAGAGACGCTTTCTGTTCTAAATCTGACCACCACGTTTGAATGCTAGTTCCTGAAGCGGCATTCAAGAAGAATGTTTGTAGTACTCTGCCAGTGGTAAAAAGCAACTTAATTTCCCTCCTAAGCATCCTGAGTGGCTGTAAACACTTCTGCTGACATTATTTGCAGCTGACATCATCAGAGATGCTCTGTGTTCTGAAGTCACAACAGTAAATAAATAAACACATGCTTTCTGAATGTATTGATCTTATTGTTTTGAATCTACGCTAATGAATTTATCTCCCTGGATTACCATATATATTTTATTTTAAAATTTAAAATGCCTTAGCATGATGGTTTAGTTTGATTGAATTCTCTTGTGTGTCTCTAGTGCTATTATATTCCAGAAAGACAGTGTATTGGTTCATACCTGCCAAGTAGTTTTCACATTCACCAGTACATTGCCATGTAGTTTAAAAATCACACTTTCTAATACTTGCCTTCCACTAGCTAGTGAAATGGTAGCAGTAGCTGTCATATAATCTTCTAGAATATTTCCCTGGCGTGGATATTCTTCATTTTCAGTGGTTATGGCATTGCCTTTTATGAAAGACTCAATTAACAGAAACTTTGAGATGGAAGCACTCAAAGGAACCAATATAATTGTGTCTTCTCTCCTGTATAACTCAGGCCATAACATCTTATCTTGTAATTTCTTCATCAAGCTTGTAATTTATATTTGAACTGTACTCTGTCTCAGAGAAAAATAGCCAGACATGAGCGTGTAGCTTTCCTTGGTCCTGTGTCCCAGTGACTGATTAGCGTTGCTTCAGAGTTACTGATAGAGCAGTTAACACGCTTTTAGGCCAATGTATCTACTGCTGACATGGAAATGGAATGGTAGAAACTGAGGTACATAGAAATGGTAGATTTACCTCCTACAATTGCTGCTCTTGGAGGAATTAAGTACTATGTCAAGTCAGATTAAACTTGGTAAACAGTTCAATGCTAAAGAAAAGGTAGAAATTATCTTTATGTGATATTGACAAAGTGAAATGTTACAACTCTTCTTCTCAAAGATTTTTTAAAGAGCTAGAACGAAACCGTGTCTGGTTTTGAACTGACCTAAAATTTTAATTTCTCTTTCAGTAAGCAGAGGAGGGAAATAACCTGTTTTTCATCTATTCCTCTTTAGGGATGTGACTTCACATTCTTCCAGTTTCTGTAGCATGTAACAGTTGAACATGTGGAACAACAGTCACCTGTATGATCAGCCAACTGGGAGGTATTTTGCAGTTTCAGAAATACTACTTTAGGTAACATTCCACTATTTACGCCTCAATGGATTGGTTAACAAGCTTTGGTGTCAAGGACTCTCTTAAAAGAGAGAGTTTGGCCCATAGTTTTATAGTTCATGTAATGAAAATACACTTGGTGAAACACATGTGAGGAGATGTGCTAAACAGAAACTACTCTCTTTATAAAGCACTTTTAAAAGAAAAACAATTTGGAAACACAAAAGGGAAGTATCGAGTCTGTTTTTCTCATCGGGAGATAGAGATGGGTAGTGTGGCAGAAAAAAGGCATAGAAAAACTACTAGCTGTCACAAAATCAGAAAGGCACCTGACTGAGCTGAAAACCAATCTCAGATCTTGATTTCCGTCCTGATGGTTCAGCATCAGAACCTTCCTATCTGTCATGGGAAAGCTCAAATACAGTATTATAGCGTGTACCTTGCCACAGCTTTCTTTAATGAGCTTTTCTTCTTCCTAAGGTTTGTGTGAACCACGCCTTGACATAGACAAGAGAAAAGGTCCTTTTCTGGCTTTGATAGGGCTTTTAGCTCGCAAGTACGCTGCTGAGAAGTCTTCAACTCTGTAATTCAAAATTTGAATTGTAGATTCAAAATCTATAATTCTCTCTACATGAATACACTGAGGTTAAAAGTTGTAATATCATTGTAAGGGATTAATACCAAATGAACCTGAGGACTTAACAGTATGTTGGAATCGAGCATGTTCTTAGGAGCCCTTGTCAGACTGCAGAGTTACAGGTCCAGAACTGCACCTGAGGGGCTGAGAGGTACCTTGAATTCTTTGCAGTTCTTTTTAAAGATGCTTTTTTTTTCTCTGTAAGATATAATATAATAATTGTATTTCTGTAAGAAATTGGTATTACATTGTGCAGAAGAGTTCTGTTTGTTTTACATTCTGTTTATGTTAAGCCTTTTGTAGTAGTAATACACAAATAAATAGACCAGATATTTGAAACATTCTAGGTTACTGGACATTTTTGGGTGACAACAACTTGGAGCAAGAAGGAAATCAACTAAAGAGTTCTCAGTTTGAGGGTCATTAAGATATTTGTCAAGTGAAAGTTGCTTTTCTCTTTGGTAAAAATAATTTTTTGCTGGCTCCCTGCAGATCTGCAGAGACATGATGTGAAAATCGCACACACCACTGCTGTGCCTGGCTCTCCCTCTGAGTTTGTGTTCTGAATATTTGTAAACTTCATGCTTAAAATTTAAGTTATTGAGCTGCATTTAAGGAATCTGGATTTGAATAGTGATTCCAGTTTCCACTGAGGCTGGTGTCCTTATTAAATTCCATCTTCCAGAATTTAAGTTTTCTCACCTCAGATGAAATGTATTGCTTTGGTGGTTTACATCCCAAAAGCCTACAGGTACAGTGCTCAAGAGTTGTGAGAGAGCACATGCACTCTTTTAGCATGTGGCATAATGCCATAGTGTTTGTGGCATTATTCTATCACTACATAAAATCTGTATTAGTTGGTAAAGAGGGAAATAGGGACAATGTTATGTGTAGTTGAGTATTTCAAATATTTTATTGGATAGGTTTAGAAGCCTTGTCTCCTAGCAAGAGCCACTTGAAATTAATGTTATGAGAAGCGAGATTTGCAGCTCTTCATTGATATTGAAAACATAGAAACCAAGATGTATTTCTTTAAAACCACTCTGATATGTGAATTGAAAAAAGCACTTAATGTTCAAATGAGACAGCATTCCAGATTAGGGCTTACCTTGTGAATACTAGGTTGCTATCTACAGTTGCTTAAAGTAATTTAAAAAAAAATACCACAGATTTCCATTTAAATATATGACAAGTATTGTCTACATCTGCTTCCTTCTTGTGTTTTGCAAATATATTTGTAGTGTTCTGTGTGTGTCACTGGGAAGAAAATATATGGAAATCTTTCCATAGTTCAGCAAACAGTGTATTTGCACATTTCCTGGGCTAATATGATATGTTGTATTGGTTACCAAAGCATATAGCTTTGTTTAGAAGAATTTCAAAGGAGTTTGTGTATGGATTAGGGCTGTCAGTCAGTTACAGGATTTTTTTGCTAATACAGCTAAACCAGCGCAATGTCAAAGGGATATTTAATTATACCAATCTAGAAATGCCTTATATCATTGTTGTTACTGCTTTTCTGCAGGGGACAAAGATGTACTGATAGAGAGATACGTTCATATAAGGATAACAACACTATAGGGTCTGTATTGCTTTAGTGTAGTCAAAATTGTATAAAATTTATGTAAGAATAAGCTTTAAGATATCTTGGCTGTCAAACTGCACTGCATGCAGGTGAAATACTCAAATCTTTTACACTCCTTAGTATACCTTTGCCTAAAGATCATTAGAAGAGTAGCTACAATGAAGATGAACATTTTTTTCACAAAGAGGATCAATGGACAGAAAAGAGAAAAAGCATCTCAGCTGAAAGGAAAGAAGAGTACAAGTTCAAACCATGCTACACCTTTCCTTCCTCTGTATCAGTAAGTGTACAAGCTCCTGTTGAGGACATAGCTTGAAAAGAGGCCCTATTGCTTTAGGAAGCTTTTAGG
Source organism: Pygoscelis adeliae (assembly GCF_000699105.1). NCBI lineage: Eukaryota > Metazoa > Chordata > Aves > Sphenisciformes > Spheniscidae > Pygoscelis > Pygoscelis adeliae. Next base: position 6,114,313 of record NW_008824791.1, read on the forward strand.
AAGTGCACGTATAGATGCACAAAAACTCCCCGTTCAAAAGACTCCTCTGATACGTATAGAAGGAAGAGACTCATGAAAGCCAGAAATAGTAAGTTAATTTCTAACGTTCTTAATATACTGGCTATGTTTTACTGCTTCTTTTCTGGAAGTCATCCAGAGCAGGTGTTGACAAAATTAACTTATCTGGGCACCACCAAAGCTGTCAGGTACCTGCCACAGCCCCAGGATCGGCTTAGTCTCAGCCTGTGCCCAGGGGTGCGAGACAAGACTTTTTCCATTTTTTCCTCCCCTGCCGTTGGGTTCGTCTCCCTGCCCTTGCCAGCTGTGCCAAAGCAACAGCCCTCACCCTGGCAGAAGACTGGCAAAGGTAGCTTCAAATCCTAGCTATAAATGCATGCCTCTGGTGGGTGTTTCTGAGGGAAATAAAAAGAGCAGTGTTGAATGAAAGGCAGTGAAAAGAGTTAGATTTGACTTTGAAATGCTGGTCTAGCATGGTGTGTGTTGAAACGCTGCGATCCAGGCTGCTGCTCTTCAGCCATGGGGCCCACAGCTGCTCATCCCCAGGCACGCTGGCTGGGGGGCTCAGGGGCTGCAGCTATGAGGGCTGCCGTGCTCTCCGCGTCTGCAGATGTAGCAGTGCGGGTGGAGAAGGAAAGACCTGGTCCATGGCACCATGAAAACCAAAGCACCTTTGCAGGGGTGGGAGGAGATTGCAAGAAGTGGTTAACTGCTTTTAAGATGGACCCCTAGGCAGCCCTGCCCCAGCCCAGGGGCTGCCTTCCCGGCCGGGCCCAGGGCCTGCGGTGGTGCCGGGGAATGGCCGAGCTGTGGCTGACCCTGGTCACCAGCCCTGGCCTGGCCTGGCTTGGCACCGAGGCCTTTGCCTGTGCTTTGATGGTCATTTGGTCAATTCTTTTTGTATAATAACTTATGTTTTAATAAAAGTGTGGTTTTTCTATGGTCTGTAAGAACAAAAAAGAGTGGGGCTTGATTTGCCATGGATGGCGGAAGAGCAAAACCCATTTTTGTTTGTTTTTCATCATCTGCTTGAATGTTTCTTTTTCCAAGCCTACTTGCTGCAAATTTAAAGTGTAATATGCCTCCGACTTCCTTTTTTTATTTTTTTTTCATTAAGGACAAAAAGAGTTTCTCTTTATTGTTCCTAACAATAAGATCTATAATAGAAATTATCAAGTTGTTGAGCACACAGCCTCCAGTTTCATTTATTCTTTCATCCCCACCTGAGCCTGAGCAATACAAATATCCTGCCCTTTCAATACAGTTTAATGAAAAATATTGTATTATGGATAGAGCCAAGAAATAAAACTTACAGGAGCAGAAGAGAGAGGGAAGGATAGATAAATGCAGAGAAGCAGGAAAAGGGAGAAAAGAGACAGAGGATAAGAGCCACCTACATCCAACTCCCATATTTCTCCTTGATTGCTGGAGAAAGCAATGCGGCGGGCAGAAGCGGAGGGGCAGCTACACTGTGCCCCCTTAGCAGCCGCGGCTGAAATAGTCAAGTGCCTCTGCACAGATCTTGTGCTTCATTTTTTGGCTATGGGGTGATCCAAGTGCTATTGTCTCTTCCATCGCTGACTCTACTGCAGGCCATGGTAGCAGGGAAGCCTTACCCCCCTCTATGCATTCCCAAATGATTGCGCTACTGCTCCCTTTCAAGCCTTTCACCTGTAGCACAGTTGTTATCCTCGCTGTTGCCACCTCCTTTTGCAGCAGGTTGACTTTATGCCTACATTCCTGAAGACCCCTTAAAGTACGTGTCTCTCTTTCTGGGGCATTGTTTGTATAGTGACCAGCAGAGCAAGAGGTCAGATTGCTAAGCTTGCACTCGGTTAGGGATCTCCCATTTGGATGGGTTGTAGCACAGGTGCCTTGATTACCAACTAAAATGATCTTGGAAGCATCCTTTCTATTTAGTGACCTTGTAAGTCAGTACATGCATCATACAGCTTAATTTTATTCATGATTATGCCTCGTAGAATCAAATGGAGAGAGACAGATTTTCTAATTAAAAGAGAGACTGTGTATTTATCTGTTGCCAGAATGTTAGATAAATGTGTTCTGGATGCAGTTAGTCTCTTATATCACCAGAATTTGACGACTCCCAGTTTTCATTAGCTATCTTGAGTGAGGATGGATTATTGCACATTTCCTGTAAGCAGCTTAATTTTATTGTTATATGACATTCCTTACTTAGCATAAAAATTAAATAACTGAAAGGCATTAAAAAAGCTGTGAACTCTCATCGGTAGCTGTGGGGGAGTACTTTCGATCCTAATATGACAAAGATGCCATGTATATGAAATCATGTGTAAATTTTCAGATTTTTTTTCCATAAAGCAAACTTTCTTCTAACCACTAGTTTCAAGATCCACTATACTTCATTAAGAGAGAAAAATCCTAAAGGCATAGTGATTTCAGAGACAGACAATGCACGACTTCTCTACTAATATAATGAGCCATTTACAAAAAGCAAGTCAGCAACAGCTTGCTGTTCTGCAGCAAAAGGAGGCATAACATAACCTTTGTGGTATTGATTTGCTCTTCTGGATCAGCCTAGAAGGGAAAATAATTCCTGTTAAAGCTGTTAAAAGTATCTGTCCCCGTCTTTAAAAGTTGATCTAAGATTACAGATATCCCAGAAGTTTTCTAACTTGTAGCTAAACATTAAACAAATAATTTACTTTGTGTGAAGTGTAATTATTAGCTAAAGAAAAACATCTGTAAATAATTTCATCTGTTGAAATAGTTTTAGATGTGACCAAATAATTTAGGATGAGTAATGACCAATTTTGGCTTTTATTTTTCTGCTTGTGTAATGCAAATGGCCAGATCACAGCTTAATTTAATTTTGTTATTAGCAGCATCTGATGAAGTTAATGAATTATTTTAACTGCCCTTAGTTTGCTGATTTTCTAAAGACAATTCAGGGAAAGGATTACTCTGTGTATTATCTGTAGATATCTCCTACTTGTTGCTATCAGAAACTGCATGCTGGGTGGATGGTTGCTGATCTGGCCTGGAATGACTGTTCTTCTAGTCTTGTATGGCTGTGAACACTGTGCATTATACAGTGGTTAGAAAAATGTGCCAGCATTTCTGATTCAAATACTCATGCATAAGATTTTACAGTTTTGTTTGCAGGAATTCTTCTGCACGGGACATTGAAAGTTGCATTTTTTGACTTCTAGTAGCAAAATTAAATATAGAGATTTTTCTTGCTTTAAATTTCCTTTCTTTTAGTAGCCAGCTCCATAGATCCAATACACCTAGCAGAAGAATTACAGTTCTTAAAGAGGCTTTAACTGTAGGGTACCCCTTCCCCTTCTTCTATTTCTAAACATTCTGGCCAAAAAAAAAAAAGAAAGTGTTTGGATGTATGTGACAGTTTAAGCTTGTCTCAGAATGGTAATCCTCATGCCAAGTGAGCTGGATCTGTGGATTTTCCTGCTCAAAGAAAATCCATTTTCAGATGAGATAAATTTTCTCACCCTTCTTTGCAGGAAATGTCTGCGAAGCTATTAAATAAGGTGTCCAATAGCAACTTGTCACCAGGGAGAAAAGATGAAGAAATATGTTTGTCTTTAAAATATCTCAGTTCTTGGAAGAGCAGAATATGAAGATTCCACCTTTTAATGAGCAATCCCTTACACCCATGTTGATTTTACTGATGTTAATAAAGCTCTGTTTGGCATAAAGAAAAATCCATTTGCACATATCCCTTTCCAAGGAATCTGTTTTAGAGCTGATTATTTCTGTAGGAAAGGGAGAAGGAAGGAAAAAGAGTTATTGGTGGCTTTTGGACCAGACCTGCTGTTCAGATAGCATCAAATTCACAAAGCCTAATTTGAACAGATGTTGTCTGGCTAGGGGTGTGAAGAAATGCTGTCAATTACTCCTTTTTCCATTACTCTCTCTTCTCCCCCCCCCCCCCCCTTTTTTTTTTTTAAATATAGGGAATTATGCTGGTAGGGGCACAGTTGGAATGGTGGCACGTTTTGTTCCTCCTCACCTCAATAACAAATCCTGCAGAGTAACATCTCTATGTTATAGTGAAGATGGTCAAGAGATCCTTGTTAGCTACTCTTCGGATTACATATACTTGTTTGATCCCAAGGATGACACAGCACGAGAACTTAAAGTTCCTTCTGCTGAAGAGAGACGGGAAGAGGCAAGTGATTAAGATGACCTGTTTTCATGTTTTATATTTTTTTCTTGTGGTACGCTTATGTCAGTTGTATTTCCCTTAAAATGAACGTTAAATTAATGTTGCCGTTCATAGACTGCAAGTCCTCCCAGGGCCATACATTAACACATTACCCTAATTACTCTCACAGTCCCATTACTGGGGCCTGTGGAGTAAGTCACTGCCGTATGCAACCTTACAGATGAACATGTAATGAAATTCCTAGACCGTAATTCACAACTGAAGAAGGTTGAAAGACATTGGATAGAAGTGTCCTTGGAGGCTATATATTGCAAGCAGTGTGTCAGGAATAACTATCACAATCTGTACTCCTTTGCCGGCATAGGCCATCTCTTATTGATTCAAATTAGCACAGAATTAAAGGCTGTCATTGTGGTGGTGATAAACAAGAACACCACCCAAATTACAGTCTGACTTCTTAAAAATACCTTTTTTTTTCTTTTTTCTTTGGTGCTAATGAAAGGGAGGTAGTGTGTGTCTATTGCACTCACCTTGGTCTGTGACTTGTATATCTGTGACTGTAATTTAGATAGTCAAAATATGCAAAAGAAATGCCTGAGTTCCACTCCTAGTTTTGCCCCTGGCCCCAGACCTGTCACACTGGCCCAGATCCACCAGTGAGTATGAGAGTAGTTGTGCTGAGCATTGCTACACTTAAATTTTAGGCAGCTGCTTCCAGGAGCGGAATTCACAAACCTCAGCTGGGTGCTGAAACTGCCTGCGCAGTGCATGGGGGGAGGTACGTGCCCCAAAAGCTAACTGGGGGACACACTTCAGACAGTGCATATGGGAGGTGTGGGAGAACCCAACTGTATAGTGTGTGACTGCAGGAAACATGGCTCTTGTGCAATATCTGCTTACAGGTCTATTTTCATTACAGTGCCAGGATGCGTTGACCTAAACAGCATCTCGGAGAGGTGGGGAATCCTGGGGTTTGGTTTCTAATGCCAAGGAGGTTAATATCTCCTGCTGTGTGATGCGTAAGAAGTTACCTCCAGGCAGAGAGCAGAGCCTCTCCTCAGGGAAGTGCCTTTACCACTTGGCTACCACATAATACTCCTGGCTATCCACTCGGTGAATATTTCAGCTCCTCAAAGCACCAGCACTTCAGGAGGACTTATGGCTAAGCCCTTCTCTAGGGAGGCAGCTGGCATGGCTGTGAATGCGCCTTGGGCTGAGGACGACAGAGAATTCAGGATTGCAAGAGGTGAGGCCTCCGGCACTTCTGAACATTTCTTCTTAACAGGGAGATGCCTGTAGCTGCTGTGCAGTTGTGCTTTAGGGGCTCTCAGCAAGTTGTAGCCCAAAAGGAGTAGATTTGCAGAGCAAAACGGTTGGCGCAGAGGAGCCAGCAGTCACACAGCAGGTGTTTGAGGGGTTTTCCTCTGGACTAGCACTGGTCTGGGCCTGTGTGGAGAGAGCTCATTAGCAACTGGAGAGCATCAGATGCACACCTGGTCCTCAACTTTTGGGACAGATTCACCTGAAAGCCATCATGTGTGTGTGCATGCGTGCATGCTGTGACCAGTCCACAATGTGAACTGAAGTACCATAAGTGGGGATCATTTCAAAGGACATTCCTGGTCTGGACTGAAACACTGATGTTGACACAGCTAGAAGCAAAGTGTGCCCATCAGACAGTATTCCCTAGGTAGGAGATAAGATGGCTGCATGACTCCACCGGTGTATGAAGATGCTTATAGTATCCTAGGTCCCTGAACATTTAAACTGCACATCTGGATTTCACACTGCAATTTCTTGGCATAAGCGGCATTTTCAGTGCTTCTCTGGGATGTAGCCCTTACCTTCTTCATGCTTTGGTTCACTTGTCTATAAAGTGTACATACAACAGTATTCTCTTGTTCTCCTCTCCACGATCCCAGGAGCTGTCTGGGAGGGATACTGAGATTATATAGAGGAACTTTTTTTTATTTCCTCCCCCATTCCCCCCTCCTCAGAAAAATACTAGGGTTAGAGTTGTTATGCTCTTCTTAAGGTTCAATATAGGAGATGAGCATCCTTCCAGCAAGAAAATCTGAACCACTGGTGTAACCAAACAGTTTTCAACTGTGCAGTTTCTTTTGTGGCAGATTGCCAGTAAGTGATGACATTGGGTTGGCATGGTACTACTGGTTCTGGCCTTTTCCCAGACCTGAATGCATGCTGGGAATCCTGTTTCTTTGCTGAGAACTCAACAATTAGGAGGGCATATCCTGCTTCACTCCAACAGCTCAAAAAAGGATGAAGGAACACTGCCAATATTTCTTCCATCACAGATTCCCTCTCCTGCATTACAAACCAAAGGTTTGCAATTAAATCTAATTCCTACACAGCTAAACCAGAAAAATCTTAAACCAGCAATTCAGGAAAGTAGGAGACCAGGAATTCAGTTTTCTTATTACTGCAGAGGGCACTGAAGGCAATTGCTCTGTGCTGTACTGTCTATAAATGTAGGAGGAGGAATCCCTCTAACCCCTGGTACCCAGCTCTCCTGCAGCACATCCCCCCTGCACTTACCTACATGAGTGGGATTTAAACTCTATAACTTTATCAAGCCAAACTCTTCACCTCCACGGTCCAAGGCTTCCTCTACCCAGACACATACTAAAGCTCCGGCATCATGCCCCGTCTGCCTCCCTCACCCTCACCTGCAGTATCTGCTGTTTACCAGCCCTGTGCTCCGGATCCAATGTCTGGATTAGGAAGTGGGGGGGTCAACATTGGCTAGCTTCCTCTAGCTTACTGTTTACTGGAAAATCCTGGGGAACAAGGAACTTGGCTATACACAAACATAGGTTATACAGTGTCTCCATTTGTCTGGAGATGCTGACCCTATGGCTCAAGTAGCCTCCCCATAGATAGCTACCTGGGAACCGTCTGGGTGGAAGCATACAGCTGAATTGTGCTTGAAGACAAATACCTCCCATAACAGCAACAGTTGTCATTTAAGTAAGCATCTCCAAACTCTCAGGATTAGGACCTGTCACTGTTACTTCCTATCACTCTGAAATCATGTACGCACCAGTGTGTCCATCCCATGTTAAACAAACATAGCTAGGGTAGAGTTGTAGGACACCTCTAAAGCAGTGAATTAAAATAAATACAAGGGTTGATGAAAACACAAAGGAACAATTTCATAACTTTTTCAAAGTTTGAGTTACCGTTTCTTTAAAGTAGACCCAGTCCTCCTTTATAATTTAAACAATTGCTTAATTTAAGTATTTTAAGTTGGCCCTCCTTAATTTCCACTCAGCTGCCCTAACTCAGAATCCAGGAGGTAATTGCATCACTCATATGAGGAAGGTGCAACTGCAGATACTTTATCCTATGAACACAAGTGCAGGTACCTCCTCCCCTCATGTTCATTTTGGCTGTGATATGGTAAAAAGCTTGGCACAAGGACTGTGCGTTTTGATGGGGTGGATGTCAATATCTTTCTCAGAAGCTGACATGTGCACTGTTCTGTGGATTATTGCTCATGAGCTGCTGCAAAACTCAGTTGGTCTGCACTCTGAGCAAATAATTCCTTTTATTTGGCAGACTTCAAAAAATAGAGAAAGAGAGAGAGAGGGAAATAGAGGCCATCAGACTGTTCCCAAACAAGAACATCCAGAATGGTAACAAAAAATGTTGCTGCTGTGTTACACAACCATTAGAATCGCTTACCATCAAAGGTCAAAAGCATTAACCACATGTTGACAACATTTATAAATAGACTCTCTATGGAGCTTTACCTAAAGTGGAATGGATAAAACACTTTGACTCAGGAACACCAATTAGAACCAGTAGGATCTTTTAATTTAATAGCTGCATTAGGCAAGATGCATGAATGTTGGTACGCACAGACATAGAAAACTAGACAGTTTCACTGCTTATGGAGTCTGAAATAGAATTCAATTTCAACTTGACTTACAGAAGGCCACAGTACACCTGGCCCTGGTGTGGCTATGTAAGAGAAGGAAAGCATAGAAAGTTTTTTCTAGCCCCAGCAGGGCCATGCGACAAGTAATGCACCTCTTGCCTTCATCAATGTGTGGAGGCATGCTCATTGTATTTGCAGGGGTAAAGTGACCCCAGAAGTGACTGGGAGCTTAGGGCCCCTGCACAAATGGCAGCCATCCGTGCAGCCCAGACTGCATTCTCCCAGGAGCTTAGGATGCAGGTATTTCTAACATACCATTTGTGATACTTACCATCGCATACTGGTTAAAGATGTTTGCCAAATATTAACAAACTAGGAAATGCTACAATTAAGTGCGCTTTGGGAATTTTAATTTGTTCCACTTTGTCCCTGGTTGGCATACATTAATTATATGAGCATCTTTTTCACAAGCACATAGTATGGTCTGGGTTTGAACTCGCTGTTGCCTAGTGGGAAAAGGCTAACGGGTAAAAGCTGGTCACTAGGATTAATTGCTTTCAAATCCAGATAGTGCAAGTCTCTCTTGACTGTCCAGACTGATTCGCTGTAACGGGAGCAAAGCTGACACCTCTTTCAGGAAATCAGATGCCAGTATCTCCTTCTTCAGAGCATCCTTATACAGAACGGTAGCCTGTTCTGTGCTAGGAAGACCATCCCCTGGCTTACCGTGTTGTCAGGTGGAAGGCAAAGCTCAACTCTGTCTCTATAAAAGCATCACAACTTTGGCTGCAATTTCTTCATTGTGGTGAGGAAAAGTAATACGACTTCATGCTCCTAAATGTTCCTATTCTCAGTTCTCCTCCTTAAGGTTTTTGGTGAGAAATCCTGTGATCAAGAGGTACAATCATTCCTGGTTCTGCATCTCCCCACCACTATTAAATGCTGAGATGGCAGGAGGAAGCTACTTAGGGAGTCATACTTAGAGGCACTGGAGATTTTTGGCAGTGTGGAGAACAGGAAATATGCCCTAAACACAAAGGTAAAGTTGTAACAATTCAAATACTTTGCGTCAGATACTTTTAAAAAACCAAGAAACTGGTTCAGAAATCCTTGTTCCTTCTACTTTTTCAGGTCTGGGGGAGGCTACGGGTTCCTCTTTTCAGCTCTTTTGCTGGGCAGAAGGCAAATTCCTGAGTAAGGCATGGCTGAGATCCCGTGCACGTGGAAATTAAAAGTGTTGTAGTACTGGACATTTTGAAATTTTCAGGTTTTTCCCTTGGTTCCTCTGATTCCAGTAATATGGGTCAGGTCAGTAAAAAGGATCAGAAATGAAGAGATGATAATGGAATGCAGACATAGAGTTGATGCCAGCAGTTGATTTACCTTAATTTGCTTAAACATTCCTCCTGTAGACAAGCAACTGCAAATAGAATTTAAAAATAATCCTAATCACATTGGGAGCATAGTGATTACCTTTTGATTACCAGAGAGGAAGCACAGTGGGTTATCAGGTGTGACACCTTTCAAGCTTATTCATGAAGCAGGTGTTTTCTAGCCTATTTGTATACATGCCAGCATCTCCCCTTAGAGACTTTGCTTTGCTTTACTCATAGCCATCAGGTGTCTCTCTGCTGTCTTCTTTTCTATCCTTTGTTGTCTCCCTCCCCCCTAAAACTAAGGACATTACTCCCACAGCAACACTTTGTAGACTTTCAGTTATGTTTCCCACCTTCTAAGATATGTGTGGAACTGGAAGCTATGGCTGTGCTGGACTGCATATTCATCTCAAGCCTACCTGCTGGTAGTGCACCCTCTTAGTTTTACCTCTTTTCCCTCTGTTCCCCTAATGCTAGGTAACCTTATCAATGAAACAAAAGCAGGAGTAAACATTTGGAGAAACAAAAGTTACAGGTAAATAAATACAAACTGTTTTAAGCAACAATGTGACCTCTTAACCATCCTAATAGAATCTCATATACAGTACAGTCTTTCAGATGCTAAATGGTCTTGAAAGCTGATGATCAGTTTGTAAAAATGTATCTGAAACTTCAAAATCTACTTCAGCTTCAGATAGCTTTACTGTATTTTTTCTTCTACTTTGTATCATATTCTATTCCATTTGTCACTTTGATGGATGCTATTTTTGCTATTCAGAATGTTTTCTGGTTTTCACTGTCCTCCCTTTCTAGTCACTTTTCCCTTGTACTTTCATTTAATTTCTCTCAAATCCTTCCTGCCCAGATGGCCTAATCCATTTTTTTTTGTGTTATTAAAACTACCTCAGACTTATAGTATTTTGCTTTTCTCACATGAATATTGGAGAGTAAGTTCCCCTTCTCTTGTGCTTCCTCTCTCCTTTGAAGGTTCCTGAGTCACTGGAGTGGTGCTGTAGTCTTGTAGCCAAATCATGTTTAATGTACATTCATTCATCTGTTTTGATGCAATTACAAAATTAAAATAGACAGGACACAACTGATTGTCCCAATTTATTTTTTCTGCCATAGGTTATAGGTAGACTTTAAATGTAGATAGAGTACAGTCTAGAGCCAGTGCTTGTAAGTATGTAAGCCATTTTAAGAAGAATGACCAGTTCTGAGAATTACTGTTTTAATTACTTTTTGGCCTAAGCTTTCAAAACAGCTAATTATTTTTGCTGCCAGACTTGAGAAACCTACGAGGACTGTGATTTTCTAGAAAATATGAGGCACCTCTATTCTGAAAATGAGGCTTGTTTATATGTGTCTTAAGGCAGGTGTTTAAAAAATGGAATTGGTATTTGGATCACCAGTCCCTTTTAAAAATACAACCGCCACCACCACAGCATCCTGCAGTTGTCCTTGTTCAAATTTCAGAAGTGACTCACTGAGAGTTACTTTGTTCCTTACATAGCTAAGACAGGCGACAAAATATTCAACCCGAATTGATGAGCCCAAACTTGTCTCCTAAACAACCGGGAGAATGAATTAGGGAGTGACATAATCTTCTAAATTACATCTATTATGATATAATAATGCAACATGCCAGAAGGAGCGTGAAACTCTTATAAAGGCTCTTAATTTAAATTTCTTTTGAATTGGCAAAACACACACAAAAACAACATACTCGATTTAACTCATTTAAACAATGTCAGCATTTAATTAGAATATGAGGATAAAGTGATGGGATATTACAGTCCAGATTTCCATGAAATTTTACTAATCTAGGGACAAGGACTTACAGCACTTGGTACATAAAATAAGGTACTAAATTTAAAATATGACCCCATGCATATTAGCATAATTAAAATGCCAAACTTTAAAATGCAATTATCGACTAATAGGAATGCCATGCATCTGTAATGCTAGAATTTCCTTAAAGCACATTAAGGACATGCAACACTCAGCAGATTCCTAACTACTACTTAATTACCCTTACCACTTATTGCTGCAGAGATGCAGAGTACGGAAAAGATACACATTTGCCTAACCACATCCCTGCTCATTGCAGGGGGGTTGGACTAGATGACCTTTAAAGGCCCCTTTGAACCCAAACTATTTTACGATTCTACGACTCTATAACCAAAAGAAGCATTAAGAAATTTTCTTTTGTAGTTCTAGTACAGATAGCCTTTTAAAATCTACTGTATACCTTGCTCAGTGAGCAACTAATGAAATGATTTGTAAATCTAAATTTTAAAAATGTCGTTTGAATACTTCAGTTAACACCAAGTGCACCCTGTTGTGTGAATCTCTGTTGCCCTTGTACAAAGCTCAGTGATGTAAGAGTTTCAGAGTGCTCCTTAAAAGCTCCTTTGTCTTTGTAGTCACCAACCTGTTGCCTTTCAAAAGAAAGTCTTACCTTTAATACATTTGTCCTTTTGACAAGATCTCCTTTATAATCAATTTTGCAGTTCTTGAGAAGACAGTTCAGGTTTTCAGAACACTCCAGTCCCTTTCACATAACTGTTGTAGGGCTTTGAGTTTATTTAGAGGCTGACTCCCCTTCTCTTATGTAAAGCTTTTAAAAGCAGTTTTGTATGTTTAAGAGTCTTGTGATTTTTCTTTTGCTCTGACTTCAGTGAAAAAAAATGGAAATTTGATGCTTTGCTTGTATAGCCTTTAAGATTAGGAATAGCTACCCAAGCTAAGCACAGTTTAAGCTGTCTCTCTGGTCTGAGACACTTTCCATTGTCAAAGACCTATTTCACGCAGAGTGGCTGTGCCACGCTGCTCTGGAGCGGGGGGGCGGGGAAGGTGTCCTGAGCAACTGCATCTGCAGGTATTTCAGGCAGTGCCTTCCCCCTTTGGTCTCCTCAGACAGTTTATAGAGTACCTGTGGATAGCTTTCTTGAGTGTGCCTGGTATTTTTACCTGGTCAGGAGAGTTGGGATGTATGCGACTCATACGCTGCACAGGGAGCATCCTGGTTGAATTCAGGTGTGAGCTTTCAGGGTCCCCTTGGTGATGGTAGCTGAGTCTTGTCTTGAGGGAAGCCTTTTAGCAACCACTGAAGACATAACTTGGTTTCAGATTCTCTTATTCTCAATCAGGATGTCTTCACATCTGTGCTGTTTATAAGGGAAACAAGGCCAATCTTGTTATGATTAGGAAAAGATTATAAAGTCCTTATTCCAGGAAGATTAAAGAGAAATAAAAAAGAATAGGAAAAAAGAAAAATAAAAAGAAAAGGAAAAAGGAAAAGAAAAAGAAAGAAAGAAAACCTTTGTAAAAGAAAAACATGCCAGAAACAGCAATAGAAGAATATTGCCAAGGGGAAATATTTTTTGAAGAAAAGGGTAATAGCATCTAGGGAATGGGTTTTACCACAAAACGTAACTCTCTCTGAACACTTCTTAAACTAGCTGTGTGTCTCTTCTGTACTGTCTCCACTTTGAATAGAGACAGGCGGGAGTAGGAGGCTATTTTCTTTGGCACAAGCCCAGAGTCTCTCTGAGCTGTGTTGGTCTCAGCCCCTGGAGCGCTCTCTGTGCTCTCAGGGAAGGCATGAGGCATTACTCTCAAAAGACAGGGGGCTTATGTCTTGGTGCTGTATTTTTTTCCTTTATCACAAATCCTGTGGAGACAAAGTGTTGAAAAGCTTATGCAGGTCTAAAAAGTAGTGACAGTATTAATGGCTCAGAGCCTGCAACGAGCGTGCCATTTCAGTACAGGCACCCAGAACTGGCACCGGGAATGAAAGGGGAAGAAAAAAAATCTCCAAAGAGCAGAGAGTCAGGAGTTAATTTCACTTTCCTCTACATTCACTGGGCTGATGAGCACAATTAACAGCTGCTTCACTGGAAAGAGTTTTCACTCAGTTATTTCCTTCATCTCAGACTTGGACTCATTCGATAATTATTTTTACATGCTGACTTTCACATCATCGACCATTCTTCCCAACCTTGCACAGTAGTGACAAAGGAATTATAGTAAAGTCAAGTCATAGTTTTTTACTCTTTCCTTGCTATACACCTACTTTTCTTAAAAGTGCAGTAATTTCCCCTGCCATGCTGAGATGTGTGCTATATCTTTCTTAGGACAGTGTGTGTATCTGATCGAATACATCAGCCAGGTAAGCCAGATGACACATCTACTGCTGTTCAGAAAATAGATTCTGCATTGAATTAACTACTAGAAAAGCAAATCTCCATTATTTCAAAAAGCGGTAAGATTGCCCTCAATACTCATTTCCTATCGGTATGGCATGGATAAAGCATTGAAGTGGAAGTCAGAAGTCTATCAAATGGGTCATTGACCTTGGACAACTTGGATTGTTTCTCCTTGTGCTTCTTGACTGTGGGCCTACCTCTGTACCATATCAACTCTGTGGAGGACAAGCCATTTCTGTACTTGTTTATACAACCTCTGTTTTGCTTGGAGTCTCCAGGTAACTTAAAATATGCTTTATTTAAAAACAAAGCTGTGGAGCAGTGCAGCTCCCATCTGTTTCCTTCCAAATTCCACAGGAGTAAATATGTTCTCCTGATAGCAAGTGCAGTCCTACGGTTGGGATTAAAATAATGTGCAGTTCCAGCAGTTGTATCATGTGGCTTCAGGAGGTATTTCCTTGGGAACTACTGTTCTAAGACTTCTAAAGCAAAAAATGCTTCAGTTCATCCTATGGGCTGAAAGTCAACAAATGTGAATGTGAATTAGTCCAGTCAAAATGGGCTAACTTAATGTGGTGATATCAAGGTGGGTAAATAACTGGCACATGGATAAAAATTAATGGAGTAACATTGGTGTGCTGGGCATTCACTTAAATAGTAACCAGAGTAATGAAAGCTTAAGTTATTCTGTCCATAATCCCTTCTTCATGTCCAGAAAGCAACAGTGCTTCTGGAGAATGCCAGAAGATGTGAGCTCTTACATAAGAAATATGGCACCACCAGGCACAACATTCTCCTCTTGAACCATGTCCTTATTGCACTGGGTAGCTGAAAGGGACCCATGTGTCATCACCATCTCCATCAGCTTCAACAAAATCTTGGTCAGTGCCAAACTATGAGAGCCAAAGTCCTGCTCTCACTTTCCCCTTGTTTTTTTTTTTTTTTTTTTTTTTTCTCCTATTTTCCAGTGTATTGTGTATTTCTTCCCTTCTCTTCCTCTCCTTTTGCTTTTGTTCAAGAGTTGGGCTTTGGTAGCTAGATTTGTTTTATAGCATGTCAGAGAGCCTGTAATCACAAAGGCTGCTCAAGCAAAGTTTTAAATAGCCTGACTTGTAGAGGTTTGTCAGATCTAAGCACGACAGGTAAGACCTTGTGCTGGGGACTTGCCACTCTCTGGTAGCAAGTGAGAGACAGCTTCAGAAACAGAAGCTGCACTTTTTAAATCTCCATAGCTCTTTTTATTTTCTGTCCTTTGCAACCTTGCTTTGTCTTTGAGGAGAGAGGATCAAGCTACAACAGAAACAGCAGCAGCAACAATAATTCCAGCTCACTTCAGCATTCTTCGCCATCAAAAGGCCCGTTATTTCCCTTGTTAGTACCCTCTGATAGATTTGCCAAACAGCATGCTTTATTAAACTTTGTTAAAACTCTGGTGGCAAAAGAGAAAGGAATTAACAGAGGCTGATAAAAAAATGAAAATTTCATTTAATTCTGTAACTTCCACATGCTTTCCCTTCTTTTCTTTTTTGTCCTGCCCTTGTAATAATCAGTTATGAAAATTATTATTCTATGATTGTTTTCCATGTGATTAAGGAGGTTAACGTCTTTGCTCTTGGAACCCCAGATCAAAGCAAGAATTTAATGTTGTCCTAAAACAAGATCACACAAACACCTTTGACTCTCTTGGCCCATTACTATAGCTGAACATAGCAAAGCAGAGGTTAGAAGCAGGTCTCATAAAAAAGTTTCTCCAACACAACACTAGACAAATGGTAGAAAGTAAGTTTGTATATTTGTTACAGAAACATGGCCCACCTCCCCCCAGCAGGATTGTCATTACAAATAATGTAAAAATAAAAAATATAGCTCTACTTGGCCTTTGGAAAGAGTTTGAGAAGGGACAGGTAATTTGGGGGCCCGTTTAATTCATGCAGAGTATTTCATAAATTTTAGACTCCATCTCATGGTATGGGTCTAGATCCATCAAGGCTTCTAAATACATTTGAAAAGAGAAACCTGCTGAGATTAAAATGTCATCTTCTAAGCCTGTGGGAAAGAAAGAAAAGGGAGACTGTGGGTCTTATAACCACTGCAAGTTTTATGATGAACTAAGATCAACTCAGTTTTGATGTTTGTGAGTAAACCAGCGTCTTTTGCTAAAAGATGAGGTGAATTGGCCCAAAAGTATCATTCATTCTATGCTAGAAGAATTCTGGCACAGTGGAGCCCACCTGGCTGTGGCCTTTAGGTGTGACCTGTGTCTCTAGCTACAGCAACAGTGTCTGCCTTTGAGGTGCGTTACCTCCCAGGTAATGAGCTGCTGGCCTATGACTGTCTTATCAGATGTAGGAGGAGGTTCTCTTCAGAAGCTGCAAGGGGTTGTTTTCTTACGGACCTTTCAGCCCATTCCAGAGTGACAGTGAGCTCATCCTTTCACAAAGGCTCTTCATGCAAATTACATAGTGAGTTTAATTTGCGTGTTAGGAGTAATTTGCACAATTGTAAATAAATATTTTTAGCATTCCTTGTTCTGAGCACTAGGGTTGAATATGGAGCTGAGCCGAATTTGTTGCATGTCTTTGCAGTATATATTTGAAAATGTCACTGTTGCTGGTGATTAGGGTAAGAGATGATAAAGGTTTACGGCTTCCTCAGAGATAGAGGCTTCCTTTGGGATTTGGGGGAATAAGTGAACTGCCAATATATACTGAACATATGAATTCATGAGGGATGCTAGTCATATCAGGGAAAATACAAATCTAGTGGAAGGTGGGACAGCAAGGTATCCCTGAAATAATTTAAGAACCATATATATCATAAAAATGCTACAGGCCTCTCTCTGAATGGAAATTATATAAAACAGTAACAAGCGGGTGTGTGAAGCTGTTTTCTCCCCATAAGCAATGTTTCCAGTGCTACAATACTTGGAACAGTTTTAGTACCCATATTTTGAAAAGGCTCTTTGGAAGCCAGAGGGAATATGGGAAAAGCCAATAAAATCATTTCAAGGCTAGAGAGAAATTTCTTTGTTTAGTTTCCCAAGAAAAGCCAACTGCGTCATGATGTAATTACTGTACCTGAAAGCCTTAGGAGAACAAACGACTGGAAGTGGGAGCTAGAGAATGTCCAGGTAGAAACACAACATTGCAAGCAGCGTAACAGAGACTCCATCCACCCTGGGAAATGGATGTTTTTGGGGGGATGTGGCTTCAAAACATCTCTTAACACAAAAACCCAGAGGGCATGAACATATAAGCTAGAAAACAACTTCACTGAAGATCAATGTCATTAGGCATCATGCAGATCAAAATGTTGAACAGTGTGTTCATGGTCCAGAGGCACAATTACCCATTAGCATCAATTCCATCCAAATGCTCTTTTTTTTTTTTTTCTTTTAAAGAACCAGACTTATTAAAAGAGATACGTAGCTTCCAGATGGTAACCAGGGCTTCTAAATGGGATCGTCATACAAGCTTAAAGCTATAATTTTTGAAACGATGATGACAATCTTTCAGACATCACATCTTAGCTTTAAACAGTGATTATCCGAATTTTTGAAAGAACATAGTTCTGAGTCTGAAGAAAAAAATAAATCAACATAAAATTTGTTGTCCTTTTTATGGTGGTTTTTTTGGTTTATGTCAATGCTGGGAATTATTATGACTATTGAGCGACATCTAGTGGATATAATGCTGAATACCAACACCCCAAAGACAAAAACCTTTTAAATAAGTCAAGAGTTGTAGTGCTGGTAAAATGACCACATAATTAAAATATTATACATTGTAGCAAGATGTAGGTAACAAGCCAGGGAGCTAGAATTCGACTCTTCAAGAAAACTGAAACTTTAGCAAACCTAAATGTGTCAGAGCTCTCTTTTTTAGATCCCTCTAATTCTCATGTAAAAAAAAAACAAAACCAAACCTACTTGCTGCACATTTTGGATCAACTATTGTACTTTTGTATAATCTACATGTTAATCTACATACATATACTCTTTACGAGCTCACTCATGTGAATCACAACCTGTCACATAGTAGCACTCATATGCTGAAGAGGGGCTTCTGATGTGTTTTGGATGGATGTTTTTCCTTTTTCATTTCCATTTCATTTTTCACAATGCAATATGAAGTTATCCTTGAGGCTTACTGGCTACAATAAGCCTGGAGTTGACATTCCAGGTTGCTTTACAGTGAGTTGATGACAGAAAAAAATGTAGTTTTTCAGAAAAGATTGTTGAAGAAGAATACCTGAAATGCTTGCTTGGCTTAATTCTCTTTTTGGGAAAATGTATTTCTGGGAAGACCACATTTCAGAAATTGAGATGCAAAGACTTCAATTTTTGAAGCTGAAGGGAAAAACTGTGAAAAGAAAGCTTTTATATCCTAAGGGCATGAGTCATCAGGTGCCTTACCGCTTGCTTAACTGTACTGATCATTAAGCATGTAGTTGTGAACTCTGGATTTTTCACCTTGGGCACAAAAACCTCACAGGGCTCTGTAGCACCTTTTAAGCTCCCAGTTATTAATGTTGTTTTACCCAAGTCTGTAAATGTAAATTCAATTTTTTACACATTTATCATATACAATTTAAACAGTTTTCTGGATATGACAAAACACTGTTATTCCATTGATAAGCTAAATCCAAAAGTCACTAACATGGGATTTAAGGAGGAAGTGGTAGAGAGTATGTGTTTTGATTACTCCTGGATTATTGTAGAGAAATATATGTAGTCAGAATGTTGAGATAAATCATTTAATCTATTGCATCTATTCTACAGATAAATGAAATACAGATTAGACAGATATGATCAGTAGAGAATACACTAAATGTAGAGAGTAGAGTGCAGTGAGGTCAGTGATTTTATACTGATTTTTGTACTTGAGAGAGTTTTTTATTAATAAATTAGATTTTAAAGACATATGCTGCTTTGGTGTATCTGTCATTGGATTGGCATGCTGTAACTTCATCTGGACCCACTAGCTGATCTTTTTTTTTTTCTCCCCCCCTCCCCCCCCCAAAGTCCGGTAAGGTGTTGGTTGCACAGACTGCAGATATTCCAAGATACGTCCCTACTGGAGATGCCACTCCATGTCCTCCACCCTCCCATCTTTATCTGCAATCTCACGCTCTCCTGGTGCAGTCAGAAGGGGAAGCTGGAGCTGCAGCAGTTACTACTCCTGCTCAAACCAGAGCCAGAATGGCTCAGTCTTGTGGCAGGTGGTTTGCAAAGCTGCAGCCATCTGGTAGCAAAATTTCGAATAACTGTTCACAAGCCACTGCACATTCCTACCAATGAGCACGTCAGAGTGCAGCAGTGCTTCATCCATAATGGTCTATTAAGACTGGGAAATCAATACCAGATACCCATAAGAGGTGGAGGAGTGGACCGCAGGCTGCAAGGAAGGATTTAGAGGTTGTTCAGATTTTAACTCTCTCCTCCACCACCCTCCCCAGCTGGAATGCAGCGATGGTTTATCTTTAAAAGGGATTTTATTTGATTTATTCTTGTCTTTCCATAAAATCTGCACTGTATTTGCATGCAGATATACCTCTTCATAATAACTGCTTGTCTTTCTGTGACATCTTGTACTTGTATGTAGGCTGTGGCTAAGCTTCTCTTTTAGAAGAAATGACATTTTTAAGATACAAGACTGCTTTCTCTTTCATTGTATGTTATGCTCGTGTTTACTAAATAAATGAACTGGATAGCCTAATCTCTATAAAAGTTATGTGTTACAGATAGATTAATTTCATCAGTTCCAAATTTACTTTTGGCACACAGACACAAATTTAAAAAAAAAGAAATTCCCGATTCAGTGAATCTTGATTATAAGTCAAAGTTTTCTTTCCATAAACATTTTCAGTGTCAAGCTATAAGGAGAATTTATGACCCAAAAGTGAGCTGCTTCCCTCTTGGGAGACAAATTAGTGACATACTCTATTTTATTCAAAATATGTACCAAAATCATATTCCAGTGCAGCCAACTCTTAAAAGTTTATCTTCTGTTTTGTGATGTTTTGTGTTTGTATTCAACCCACTTGTAAAGATAACATTTTCTCAGACTTTTAAAATTTTTTTGAAGAGGAAATTTGTGGCCATTTTAGAGGAAAGCTTGAAAAAATTGTGGGCCTCCTGATGCTCACAAATGAGAAAGCAAACAAGCAGGACCCAAACATCTGATCCAGCCTGGGGAGAGCTGGGCAGTCAGCACATGTGACTCATGAGTTAGGAGATGCTTTGCCTGACACCACTGAAAAATAGCTGAGACCCAAGGCTGCAGCAGGAGCCGCCCCGGCCCGGCCCCCCCCCGAAAGCCAGGCTGAACATTTTATGCCGTTGCACTGCTAGTGCTGGACAGCAGAGGGCTTTACAGGAGCCGATGCATGAAGAGCCGAGTTCCCATCCTGTGCTTGCAGTTGTTGTAGCTGAAATACTCCTGCAGCCTTTTAAGTGAAATAAACTTGGGAGAATTAATTTACCCTTTTGACTCGGCTACCCGATACGTCCCTCTCAGATTACTGAGCTGTACATGCAGT
>NW_008824791.1:6134565-6151064 GCF_000699105.1 Pygoscelis adeliae
CTCGGACCTGAAAACTGGCACATACCTGGAGACTTTTCTGCAGATGTGCTTGGAGTTTGCCGAGCCTTTCAGAGGAGGTAGGAAGTGATACTCTGTCTTGCAGAGCTGGGACCAGTCATGACCTACAGGACTGTCAGCTCATGGGTTTCAACTCAGTGCTGCTCCTGGTCTCAAATCACTGCTCAGCTGCAAGCAGAGCTATTGCACGCAAATGGGGTGGCCTCCGCATGAACAGTAGGAGCTTACTGGGGAATGATAAAAAATGGTAATAAAAATGCTGCTGCCGTGAGCCAGGGCAGCTGGACGTAACACCTTCTTTTTAGCCTCACAACCCGAGAATGCGGAACTTGATGTAAGATAAAAAGTGTGACTGAAAGGCAAGGTACACTGGCTTAAGGGCTTGGAGCCGTGTTTATGTGGTTTGTGGACTGAAGCTGATTCAGACCTGGAGAGCTGCGAGTGTGCAGCGCTGTTTAGACCTGCTATTAGTCTGAAGACATCTCTTTGTGGCTCTGCTACCAAATTGACAGTATTCATTTACCAGGAACAGCCCAAGGAAAAAGATGGAGCTCCAAATCTGCATGAGGTTTGCTGCTGGAAGATCGGGATTTTTTGCTGTTGCTGGTATTTTAATAGCCAGTCTGGACACTGGCTGTAATTTTTTAACATGTTTATCAAATTGGACTGGCCTGGACCACAAGGCTTCTCACTCTTGAGGTTGTGCACTTTTCCTCTTGCCACGTGCAAATACAGGCATGCTGTTGTCTTCAGAATAGAAAGGCAAGAGAAGTCCTATTTCATGGCGATTTTATAGAACGGGGACGTTTTGTATCAGTTTTCTGAAAGTGAGGTTGTTAACTTTGCAGGTACTTGAAGTTTAAAAGGTTTGGGCATTTGTATTTATTTATTTATTTTAGGGATCAATATCTCATCTACTTCAAATACTGTTAGACTCATACTTGCCAAAAAAGTTTCCACTGCAAACCTATTTTTTCTCTGCACGTACATAAAGAATTTCTACTTTCGGCTATTTAGCTATTGATGATTCAGAGTAAAAATAAAAAAAAAAAGGATTTTTTTTTTTTTACAGCTCCTAAGCCTGCAATACCTGTGGTTTTAAGTGTTGTCTCAGACAGTGTGCTTGAAATGTTAGTTGGATACTCATTCACAGAGTGTAAATTTGTGAAGGTAAAAGACTCTCAATGTCACAAGTTCCTGTTTTCAGAATGAGAATAACCAACATCTTTCTTTTCTTATTAAGTAGAGTTTGGAAAGCAAAAACAGGTGAGCTATAAAATAATTTCCCCAACCTATTTGTTGTTGTTGTTGCTGTTGTTGTTCAGGAAGCACTGATTCTGCAAATTAACCCTTGCAGGAGAATTCCTGTTGCTGTGCCAGATCCTGCTATGATTAAAGCCAAACAGTCATCAAGATGTTGGTCATCCATTTCTGATTTCATCAAATCTACCTTTTGCTGAAAATTTCTTCTTAAAAGCAGCTTTGCTAAACCTCAGAAGCACTGTGACATTGCTTTGCAATGCATTGCTATGCTTTGCTTTGCAGATATCCAGCCACACACAAAAAGAGCCCCATTAAGAAAAATGTTTCACACCAATAATGCAACAGAGATTGTGCTGCAGTGCTGCTTGCTTTATTAGCATCATCTTGACCCACACTCATGATTCCAACAAATTGTCTGGAGGAAGGGGCCACTTTTAAAAAGTAGAAAACCTGACTAATCCACTGTTTTGGGGGTCACAGAAGGTCAAACACCTCCTCCATTTCACCCTCAGTGACTGGGCGGAAGTCTGCTCTCATACAGAATGGAGAGTTCTTGCAAAAGTTTGGTACCAAACGTCAAGTTAAAACCACTTTATTCAAGGGAATATTAAAAAGCATAAATATAATTCTCCCTGTGAAGGTCAGAAATACTTTTCTTATTAGAATCATAGAATCATAGAATCATTAAGGTTGGAAGAGACCTCCAAGATCATCGAGTCCAACCGTCAACCCAACAACACCATGCCCACTAAACCATGTCCCTAAGCACCTCATCTACACGTCTTTTAAATACTTGCAGGGATGGTGACTCAACCACTTCCCTGGGCAGCCTCTTCCAATGTTTAACTACTCTTTCAGTAAAGAAATTTTTCCTTACATCCAATCTAAACCTCCCCTCGCGCAACTTGAGGCCATTTCCTCTCGTCCTTTCGCCAGTTACTTGGGAGAAGAGACCGACACCCACCTCGCTACAGCCTCCTTCCAGGTAGTTGTAGAGAGTGATGAGGTCTCCCCTCAGCCTCCTTTTCTCCAGGCTAAACAACCCCAGCTCCCTCAGCCGCTCCTCATAAGACTTGTTCTCCAGACCCCTCACCAGCCTCGTTGCCCTTCTCTGGACACGTTCCAACATCTCAACATCCTTCTTGTAGTGAGAGGCCCAAAACTGAACACAGTATTCGAGGTGCGGCCTCACCAGTGCCGAGTACAGGGGCACGATCACTTCCCTGCTCCTGCTGGCCACACTATTTCTGATACAGGCCAGGATGCCATTGGCCTTCTTGGCCACCTGGGCACACTGCCGGCTCATGTTCAGCCGGCTGTCAACCAACACCCCCAGGTCCTTTTCCGCTGGGCAGCTTTCCAGCCACTCTTCCCCAAGCCTGTAGCGCTGCATGGGGTTGTTGTGACCGAAGTGCAGGACCCGGCACTTGGCCTTGTTGAAGCTCATACAGTTGGCCTTGGCCCATCGATCCAGCCTGTCCAGGTCCCTCTGCAACTTTATTAGTTAGTAAATGGTATCTTCTAGAGTGTATATATATATTTTATGGTACATTTTGTCTTTCAGTGGTTGCCAGAGTGAAATATTTCCCTTTCAGCTATGTTTTACAACAATATAATGATCATTTTTACTTAGTGAAGGTAGAATTGAAACAAGACAGGCCTATGAGACCTGAAAATGAGACAGAGCTAGAAGTTAATAATGCTTATTTCATTTTGTGCAAAGAACTTAGCAGCAAGCTTCTTTCTTTCCTTTCAATATACTTCATAAGGTCAGCATTCAAATACCCAAAAAACAAAGCTGTTTTTTATAATGAACAAACAAAAAACCCACCTTTGCTGACGCTCAGGGTTATACTAAAACTCCATTTCAGGCAGACTCAGACCCTCAGCTTTCACAGTTATTAATATAAACAATTTGGAAGTCTCTAAAATTGTATGCCATAAAGACAAGAAGAGTAAGAGTTTTTCCAGCTGAGCTATAGACTAGTGTCACGGTTGTGGGTGACACAGTTGTGTGCACATGAATTATCCCAGTGACTTCACTGGGATTTACTTGCACGGGCAGAGCCGCTCACAAAGAAAGAGTATTTGCACTTCTGGAGCCATAGTTACTTCTTCCCTACAAAGGGAAATAGAAAAAGGTTGGTAACCTTAGGTGTGGCTGTACAATGTGCCAAAAGCAAGAATGTGTTATTTGCAGACTGATCAATGATAATAAATCATAACAAGAAAATCAATTGTTTCATTGAATCAGGATTAAGAACAGCTAGAATTACGTGCAAAAATGCCACAAGCAGGCAAGAAATGCCGACAGCATAAGCAGATGAACAAATTAATATCAAGCACTATAATGTCCTTCCCATTTTCTGATGGGCAGCAGATAAAAATACAGAAAAAACACAGCAACTAGTTTTTCTGTGTCAAGTCTCTCCAACATTTAAATTAGGTTCATAAATTAAATTAGACATGTTATTCTATACTAGTTGCTGTTAAAATCGAATACTGTTTACTGCTCGTATCAATATATTACCTAATTCCATTTGTGGCTTCACCGGTAGTCATTAGTTTGCCTTTGGCATACCCTGTGGGACTTTTACACAAAAGCTATTTAAAACATGTACCTTTCCCTATAAAGTCGAACCATGAAACCAGTGATTTGAAAGCATAACCTGCCAGAATTGCTTTTAAGAATAGTGTCCTGAAAATTTACAAACTGTCAAGGTCAAGGGGAGGAATACTTGTACATCTAAATCCTATCAATATACAGTGTTCTGGTATTCACTACAACTCTCGCTGTCTCTGCTTTTTCTAGATGGTAGTTGGTTCCCACTGTGATCTCCAGAAGATTGTGTAAAAATTTATTGCAACAGTACAAGACGGTCATGTGAAAAATCCCTGGGCAAACCTCTGGCTGCTGTCATAGCTTCCTCCTCCATACGTTGGCCATTTTCAGGATGAATGGAAAAGTTTTATTATTTATTTGTAATCAGGATTTTAAAAAAATAAATTCAAAGAAGCGTTTTGCTTCTTTGGTTGTGTTTACTTTTCCTCCTTTCCCCCTTCCCTTTCCCCCTTCCCTTTCCCCTTCCCTTTCCCCCTTCCCTTTCCCCTTCCCTTTCCCCTTCCCTTTCCCTTTCCCCTTCCCTTTCCCTTTCTTTCCCTCTTTTTCCCTTTTTTCCCTTTTTTCCTCTTTCCCCCCTTTTTCCCTTTATTCTTTTACCCTTTCCCTTTCCTTCTTTCCTTTTCCCTTTCCTTTTTTTGACTCTGTTCCTTTTTTTTTTTTTTTTTTTTTTTTTTTTTTTTTTCTTTTACCATAGCAAAGGACAAATCAAGTTTTGGGGGAGAGGTTTTGGGGTCTTTGGCTCTTGTGGCAATGATCATCACAGAGGCTCAGGGAATGTTTACTGTAAGGACTCACGTTGTAATTGATGGTGGTTGTTGAGCTATTGGCAAAGACAATCTTTATCTTCAGCATTCATTATTCAATGAAGTTAAACATGTTTTAACAATGTCAAGCAAAAGGCTTTGTCTGAGATTAGAAAAAGTGGGCAAGGCATATTAAGGGCGAGGGAGTCTATCTTAGCAAACCCACACCTAACCACAAGCACTTTATTAGTCCAGAGAAAACACGTAGTTTTAAACAACCAACTTTCTATTTTACTCTGTTTTATCCTGCTTTGTTCAGGTTCCTGTACCGTCTTCATCAGCATTGTTTCTAGAGTGCAGTAAGTCACTGCACATCTATTGCTATGATTTTTTTCTCTCATTATTTCCACAGGGAAAAACAGTATTTATTCAAGTACTTTTTTTGGAAAGGACTCACGTTCATTCTATATTTGTTTTAAAATGTGTATGTGATTGTGTATTTATGTGAGAGAAGGCAAGTAAAGAAAATTGTGGCTTGCATAAGTAGCACTAGATGGTGCTGTGAAGAAAAATATCTGAGCTACCTCTCAGCAGTCTAATGGGTGCTGAAATTTGCATAACCACATTTGTAAGCTGTATAAAGCAGATATACCTTGCTGTTTAGGATTGCACTGGATTACTTCCTTTAGGATTGGCAAGTGGTGAGAACCATCATCTGACCAGTGAGCAGAAGAGGTCAGGTCCCCCAGGCAAATGCCAGAAAAATGTAGGTGTCATGTATGACCTTTACCCCAGAGTCACAGATGGCTGCTGAGGCACATGCCCAGACGAGAACCAAAAAGTAGGACAGGATTTGAAAATCTATGGAAAATTACTGTAGAGAATGGAGCAAATGTCTTATGGGTCTGTTGCAGCCAAAGAGACGCAGAGCACCGTTCTGAACTAATTAAGGCGTCAAGGTTTTCCTAGCCTGTTATAGATGCTATGAAAGTGATACCTACAATTGCCACTAAGAAAGAGCTTCACATCAGGAGGAAAAATACTCCTCCACCCATTATTTATCCTCTTCCTTGACAGACATGTTCATCTGCTCAGATGTGATGAAGAACTTGCCCAGCCTCTGGGCTTTGTCTCCTTTTGGGATTTTTCCTTTGTTCCAGCTCTCACCATGGAGCATAAACAAAGAAAAAGGTCTGAAAATGCAACTGCAGTTTGTATTACCGTATAGGCTGATCTGCCTCTGCAGGCAGTGGTGCTGAGTGCATGCTTTCCAGACTGGAGCGGTGTGGCGAAGTGCTGTAACTTACAGCTTCAAGCCATCTATCTTGAAACTGGTCCAGTCCAGTGCTGACAATGAGATGTCCATACACCCCACTCAGCCACTCTCAGCTTTACAACTAGTTGAGTTCTGAACTGACACCAATAAATTAGTTTTCCCCCAGGGAAAATGGCGTATTAGCTTATCACCGGAGAGGCAAAGCCAGCCCCACAGGATATCTATGCTCAACCCCTCTGCAACCATGTTAGACATTTCCAGTGGCGTCATTAGCTCCCTCGTCACCATCGATTCATTCAGAACAAACTCCTTCTTCTTCCTAGCTGCTTGGGTCTACTGCTGGAGTCTGGACCTATGAAAAATGGATTAATGCCATTTTATTTTATGTTGGTGTTATTCCTAAACTTCAAGAGGCATAATTTATTTTGCCATCTTTATGGTGTTCCCACGTATTCTTAAAACACTTCTAAACACAGAAGATATACAGAAAGGCACTTAAATGTCTGGTGAGTGGGGTTTTTAAGTTAAAATTATAGTATTTTAATACTTCACATGCAATGATCTCCTTGTAAAGTTTTCATAATGTCAGAGAAGTTTATAGAGTAAATTAGTTTGACTTCACTCAGAGTGCTAACATTTATAAATCTACAGCACTGCCTTTCTGAATATATTTACTGCTGCAGAGAGGAAGGGGGGATCAAAGGGCTCTAACACTTATTTCTGCCATCATTTCTCATCTTCAGCACGGTTTGAGTTTTGTATACATAGCAGTTTCCTGCTCCAGAGATGTCAGAAATTATCTGGAGCCTGTTTACAGGACATTAGAATAGGATACAGACAAACCTGCAAAAGAGCAGGTACTGCATATATTAAATATTAATGGCCCCTATAAGTCACGAATCCAGATTCACTTGTAGATTTATTGTATGCTGTATTTTGCAGCGTGGGCACGGGAATAAAACTAGAATCTGTCTTTTCTGAGTGCCTTTCTCCCCCACATATTATTTTAGCCTTGACAGTTATAAAAGGAGAGATATAAACAGTGCAATATTAGTGATCAAAAGCATCAAAACACATGAGGAAAATGTCTAATTGTAAAAGATCACCAAAGTAACAGCAACAGTAATTTCTGGTTCTGCATGGGGTTGATGCCTTGAGATGTTAAATTCCCAGAGCTTGGGAGGAATTTTGAGTTCTTAGCATATCACACCTATGAAATGCCAAACCACCCAACAATGTGCCCTTTTTCCCCTCAGTAAGAAGAGAATCTATTTTTTAATTTATCAGCAGCATTGCCCACTCTAGGATACTGCTATTTGAAAAGCTCCACCAGACTGAGTCATACGATCTTAGGAGAACTTCGTGGTTTTGAGAAAAAAAGTTGCTGTGACCCCTGGAGGTTCAAATCTCTGCAAAAAAACCAAATAAAGACAACCAACAATTTCTCAACCATTGTTTCTTGGCATGGAGTTCACAATTTTTGAGTATTTGGGAATGATAGTACCATGAAGACCACATCCTGCCCTTATTGTCTCAGTAATTTCCCATGTGATTGAATAAACCACCACCACAGTCATTTGAAGAATCACAGATGCTATATTTCTGGGTGAGAGGGGGGTGGAGTGAAGAATTTGCCCCCCCATTATGCCTGGTTTTGGGCAATATTAAGTACTTCTATGGTTAAACAATGAAGAAACAAATGCTGTGACATATTCCATGAATTTAGAATTGTTGGGGATCATTGCAACCACCAGGCTTGACATTTTCTGCAGCACAGAGTAAAAATCTGCCCACTTGTCTCTTCTTGGAGCCCAGAACACGTGAAGCACAACATTCTTTCTGAAAGATATCTGGTCTTGACTGAAGTATTTCCAGTGTTTGCAGAAAAAGGACAAGTCTGTTAGTACAATTGTTACTGAACGCTATTAATAATATTAGAAATCTAATGATGGGAGCGAGACCTCCTGAGGTGACTGACCTCTGGGACATTCCCTTGACCAACAGCAAGCTTAGCTACACCTGCCTACATCACTCCAGAAAGCTCTGTCTAACCTGTTTTTCAAAGACTGCCAGTGTTGGATGCTCCACAGCCTCCCTAGGAAGGCAGCACATAGGGGACAGTTGGGCCCTGGGGACCATGCTAAGGCCAGTGCTATGAAATAAACCTTCCATTTCTTTTTTTAAAACATGAGAAGACAGTTTTCACCTGGCAAACTATGGGAAGTTTTAGACAGCTGCTTTTGCTACAGACGTCGTTCATTTCTACATTTTACAACCTTGCCACTGTTGAAACTCCCAGGCTTCACCAAATTGTCTGGTTGGCCATAATTTGAGAAGGACTCTTTTAGGAAGTACATTCAGTGGCTGTGGACTTCTGTGGGAATCAGAACTTCTCCATCATCTACCATGCAGACTTTGCTGTTCCTTCAAAGCTGGGGAAAGGGTGTTCTAAAGTGATTTTATGGCTCTTATCTTCTTTTGTAAGAGTGTGGAATAGAAGCGATGTAAACACTTACCCACTTATCAGCTAAAATTATGCTACTACAGATAGGTGTTAAATAAATGATATATACTTTCTTCTGATCTTCTTCTACCCTTATAGTCCTGAACTGCCAGTTTCGTGCCTTCAGTTGTAAGAGAACATTTAGAAAGCAAATGAACAAACCATGGATACTTGTTGTGAAAAGCAGTCATGTTTCTGAAAGTCACTGTGCGTATTTTTGGGGAGGTGGGAATTTCATTTTTGAACACAGGTCCCTAGGCAGCTTCCTGCACAATCTGGCATTGTCAGAGAGCAAAAAGAGATTTTAGGGGCTGACTCACACAACTGCTACATTTCTTTAGTCATAGAAGTACCCACAAATCAACAAAACCATGGCGTTTACAAGCATCCTGCCACCTTCTGTAGTGCTGTCAATGTTAGCATAGAAGGCAGAAGTGACCTTGCTAATCCCCATAAAACTGGGAAGAAATGGCTTTGTAACAGAAATTTGCAACATGTGAGGAAATAAGCAGATATACTTTTAAAACTACAGCACAGTGGGGTTTTGTTCCTTCCTCTTTTTAATTATCCTTTTTATTGTCTGAGTTAAATTTTAACAAGTAATTTAGTAGAGCACTGTGGTAATTTATTCATTACTGACTTATGATCCTATCAGCAGTGTTACATTTGTTCTTATTCTTATTACTATTATTATTATTATTATTATTATTATTATTATTATTAAATTCCTTTATCTTCATGACCACGCAATGCAGCTTCTGGAAAATAAGTGAATGCTGGTACTGCACCAGCAAAATATATACACAGAAGTGTGACTAATATTTAAACATATTCACCTCTGTTCCACGCAACACTAATATCATTTGGTTTTCTACTTTATGTGGTAATTTTATTTCTGTCCACTGATAATTTAGAATTGCCTTCTGCTTACATCATTAAACTCATCCTGAATTATGCAGCTGGTGTCTGAGATCACCTGCATTCTCACTTTACAGTTTCACTGACTCTTCTTGCAACATCAACATATTTTTAAGGAGGGAGTGTAAAATATTGACTTGTAAATTCACTTGGCATCTTCTCTAATATAGTCAAGGAAAGAAAGTAAAAAAAATGTGCATGCCACATAAGCATGTTACCAAGAATATTGCTGTAGCTGGACAGCAATACAGAGGACAGACTGAAACCACTAAAATGCAAAACTTAATATCAGAATTGGAATTTAGTTTTGAAAAAGTGTTTTTCAGTCTCCTGGTATCAGAGATTAGTTACCAAGCAACACTGTAGATATTGGTAATGCAGGCAGATCTATTCAAATAAAAAATATTGAAACCATTGTCATTATCAGGGGAGCTATGTTATTGCTGGATTCATAACATTTGGTATCTGGACATTTTCATATTCTACTCCTTGAGCAAAAATCTGCTTTTCCTGAAGAAGGTGCCCTTAATGTTACTTCTGTTAGATTAAGCTTGCAGGGATATGCCACCATCTGCTGTAGTTTCACCTGTATTTTGCTGGGCTGATATAGTAATGGATGCCAACCACTGAAGGGCAAGCCATAGATGGTGAGTACATACACAGTATGTGTGAGAAGAAGCAAAGGAATAGCTTTTTTCTAAAAACACTTTTGCAATGTGGGATTTCAGCAAGAGCCTTCATGCTGAATTGTCCAGTTATTCCTCAGGAAAATAGCAAATGAATGGGTTAGATCCAGAATTATCTTCTTCTTAACTAGAATCAGGCTACATTTTAAAAGAAGCAGAGTAGACAGCAAAATCACTAAAAGTCTTGCAAGCTGACTGCAGTATGGAAAAGAGTCATGTTACAGAGCCAGGGATTACTATTCCCTTGCCAAGTGGCTTTGGGTAGATGTACCTAGGATGTTGTTGCAGATTGGGTCAAACTGTTGGGAAAAATCTTAGTCATTCAGGTTGGCTGCAAGAAGTTCTAGAGTTCCTGAAAGCAGACAGCGGAATTAACGGTCATCTCCAAGCCCTAGAAAATAGTCCTGCTCCCTGTTCGATCCAAAGGTGTGTGCAATTGGAACCCCGCTGGTCAGAACGATGGACTTCCGTTTCAATACTGTATTGAGCTGGAGTGTGTAGGTCACACACAAACACATGCTGTAGGCAGACAGTGATGATGGTTCCAGCACAACCCAAGTAAGGTCAGTCTAGCCCAAGGAAAGGCCCTGGGAGGCCCTTTCAGAAAGCAGATTTGATTCCAACAGCAATGGAACGAATGTATGTTTTTCAGTTCCTCGTAAAGTGGTAAAAAGGAGCACAATTATCTACAAGTTATCTGGTGTCCTCATCAAGTTCTCCTCCTGGATGAAAAAGACAGTAAGACCCTACATCTTTTGCTTGACTGCTTGGGCCAAGTGGGGAAGTGGCCCTGAGACCTGTGATAGAAGGAAGACAAAGTGGCAAGAATTCAGGGAAGAGCTATAAAAAAATGACAGCTGTTTGGAAGGTCTGATTTACAGCAATAATACCCAATCATCTCAACCTGTGTGTTGAACAAGTTTCTCTAAAGACACCCTGAGCTACTCTCTGCACTTCAGAGAAGGATCTCTTGTGCTGTGCTTTTTGCTGTATGAAACAGCACAAGGAGAACATTTACTTGTGGGGTTTGGGGCATCCCATTTCTAGCTGGCATCTGACTCTATAAAACAGTCAATACCTGGAGCAAGTTAAAAAATCTTGAGCTTGGGCTGAATCAGCAAGTTGTAACTGTCAGCTTTTGTGAACAGTTCTGGGGCCGGCAGTCATGAAAGGCTGAGGGAGACAGGAGGGGAGTCTGCTTTTGCTGTTATTGGTCTCCTGATCCAAGCAAAACAAATGAAGCAGCCAGTGCTGCTCTGCTCACTTTGGTAGTGCAAAAAGCAGGAAACATCGACAGCCAGCAGGGAAGGGATACTGGCTTTCTAGCTCCTCTCTCCTGTGAGGGCAAAGGAAGCTGGGGAAACCAGCAACCTCTCTGTTCCCCTTTTAAATTTAGGCTGAAGGAGATGCATCCATTTTAACATGCAGCTCTGAGAACATTTTTTCAAATGATAGCGTCACCTTTCTTTCTTAATGCAAATGCTTGTAAGGGCCACAGTTTAGATCCTCAAAGGCCGCATGCTGTGGGCAATTAAAAGGTTCTGATAAAGGTAAAGGTGATCTTTTATCACAGCCTCCTCTCTTCATAGGCAGTGGTAAGAATATCCCTTTTAGAGGATGATAAGCATGCTAAGTTGATGATTACAATTTTTAAAGGCAAACCCTGTGACAGAAAGCCACACTGCTGATCTTATCTTGTAAAGACGCTACATGCTGTATGTGTCTGAACTTCTGTCTATGCCTATCTTCTTATAGTGTAGAGAGAAAATTATTTGTTACAGTATTTGTACCCAATTTAATTTAAGATGAAAAATCAGTGAGTAGGAGGAGAGGGTGGAAGGAGGAAGGGGGGGCAGGACCTGCTCCATTTACAGCTCTTAAAAATAGCGTGCGAAGCCAGAAACTCATACAAAACTGAACTAGCCATCATCCACATGTAGTGCATTTCCAAACAGAGGATATCTGCAGTACTTCCCAATTATGTTCAGTTCACTGCAGCAGGTGACCCCAATTTCTTTGAAAAATCTTTATAACAGTTCTTTTCAGAAAACCTGCGTGGGGTGCTGAGAATAAAAGTCAAGGCCATAGAGTTTCACCTACTTGGGCTTCCTTCAAATAAAAGTGTGTGTATTACATGACCAGGGAGAGAGCTGGAGGACAAAGATGTGACACCTGCACACAGGCATTTAAAGCCAGTGGCAAGAGGAGTTGAAGATTTGCAAAATGAAATTTTGAGACATCTGTTGTATTCACCACCTGGAGGGCCTATGCCCTGCCTCTATTTATTTCTCTTATTGCTCCCATATGCCCTGTGGCTGCTGTGGGCTGGCCCTGCTCTTGGCAGCCTGGTGGGGCCAATGCTGCCTTGGGGGCTCCAGCAGTGGTGATGTTGCCCTGGTGGCTGCTGCACGTGAGGGTACGTCATGGCCCCCAGGCTGGTGGGGGGGGGACTCAGCAGCCCTGGTGCAGCAGGGAGGCCCGTGCTCACCCCAACGGCACACAGCCATGTCCTGTGGCTGTTCTCCTGAATGCTCTGGTTCCTGCCTGGCACATCCATACAGTGGGCTGCACGGTTTGTAACCTTCTTGGAGTATGCCTCCAAAGGAGCTTTATGGTGAGGTCCTTGGTGGGGATGGAGCTGTAATGGCATGGCGGACCCTTATAGGATGTCTGTACTTGGCTAAGCACTTTTCTAGCTGTACATCTATGCCCTTGTTAAAAAACTGGGCTCACTGAGTTTCATGGGTGTTTTCAGAGCAACACAATAGAGAACATGATTGTTTTTACTTAATATTTATATTAGTGGTGTTGGCATGCAAATGATGCAATCTAACACAAAGGGCACAAATGAAATTTGCTGATGACACCATGAGGAGGCACCAGTGTAAAGAGCATCAGGCTGTCATGAGGGGAGAACTGGGTGACCTCGGGGAAAAAGTAATAGAAGTGGAATTAAATTTTATGGTACAGAGTGTAAATGGGCTTGGGCTTGGGAACTATTATCACTTTTTTGCTTTATACTGGGAGCTCATTAGCTAGGGATGACTGACGCTGAGAAGGATCTGGGTGTATTGGCCATGGGACAACTGAGAGCCACCAGTGCTGTGAAAAGGCAATAGCAATTCAAAAATGCCTCTGACAGGATATTTTCAGCAGAGATGAGGGAGAGTTCATGCCATTTTACAAGGTACTGCTCAGACCTCATCCGCAATACTGTCTCCAGTTTTAATCAGCCATATCTAAGAAGGATGAATTCAAATGGGAGCAGTTTGCAATGAAAGGCTAGAAGGTGTCTGAAAATGGAGAAAAAAAGGTTGAAAATCACCATGCTGGAGGAAAGTGTCAAACTGAGTTGGAATTTGTCTTACTCGTTACTTCAGCTCTTTTTTTTGTATTGCTTTAGCACCGGACATTTAAACGCTAGATAAACAAAATACAATTTGTTTTACAACAGCGAATGTCTCCTCTATCAATTTGCAATAAAAAGAATGTGTGTAGCTTTGTGCTAAAATGGCCAATTTAAATTGGATTCCAAAGTTATAGTTCAGTCATCAGCTTGACGTTTGTTGCAACATGGACCTGAATATCTAAAATCATTGCCAGTGGTCCATAAATCACTTTATGGAATTTGGAAGTGTGTACAGGAATGGGTCCCAAGCCAGCAGAAGTTAATGAAAATGAAAAAAAAAAGAAAAAAAAAAAAAGGAGAATTTATGCATTTTCATAGCAGCCTTAATTCATTGTTATACCTACTAGAACATATACTATTCTTATGCAACCATGATTGTGCTTCATCATCCTTGTTATGTCACCACACACTTTCTGGCTAATTTATCCTCTTTTCAGTGCTTTCCACACAGATGCCATCTGTATGGCTTGACAGGCTCGTGCTCTGTGACCTGAAGCTGGAACAGGACATCTTGGTCATAAACTGAAAACAAGCAGGAGGCAAAAAAATCACAGCTGTCTCCTCTTTTGCCCTTTGCCCTGTGTCTCTCTGGAGGCCTGGAGCCGAGGGGCGGCAGGGTGCGGGAGCTCAGCTCTGACCAAATCTCTCCCCAGCTGCCCTGCAGTCAATGCAGGACCTGGGCAGCTAGTGATGGTGCCATCCGTCCTCGGCCTGATGGTGCTCAGCTCCCACAGCACCAGTCTGGAGACGTATCAGTGCATGACTCACACTTTTGGCTCTGTTATATCCAGGGGGCTGGAGGGAGTTGAACTATTGTTGTTGACTGAGCGCTATTTCCTGAGATTTCTGTCCATTTTCCGTGGACTGGTTGAGGAGGGAAAGTCTTTGAGGACAGTCTCACTAGATTTCTTCTCCACAGCTTTTCACGGGAAGAGTGAATTTTACTTTTTGCACAGAGATCCTATTCCCAATTCTGAAAATTGCTGCACTTCCTCATTTTTGGGATTGGGTCATCTGTTGACAATAAGAAAGGTAATGGATGTTGAAGTCAAGTAAACTATGATCTTTTCTCGGAAGCTGCTTGGTTTCCCCAGCTTTACATCCACCCTCCCTCCACACAAACCTTGAACATGAGTGATGGTTCCTGAGAGATGCATCACAGTTACTGTCTCTTTTCACTTACTGCCAAAATACCCTGTGTTTAAAGGAATTCCAGGAAATTTTGATGGAAAGCTTAAATGAATGAAAGGCCTGAAGCACTATTTTATTAAATAAACAATGGGCGAGCAAACATTTTCTTAAAGGTATCTCAGGGTAGGGAGCAAGCTGGAGCCCACACGAGTAACCCTGTGTCTTGCTCTCCTCTGCTTTTTTCCTGAGGGACCCTCACAGCCTCTCCCTTCTGTAGTGGGTTGACCCTGGCTGGATCTATTTTATTAAATAAACAATGGGCGAGCAAACATTTTCTTAAAGGTATCTCAGGGTAGGGAGCAAGCTGGAGCCCACACGAGTAACCCTGTGTCTTGCTCTCCTCTGCTTTTTTCCTGAGGGACCCTCACAGCCTCTCCCTTCTGTAGTGGGTTGACCCTGGCTGGATGCCAGTTGCCCACCAAAGCCGCTCTATCACTCCCCCTCCTCAGCTGGGGAGGAGAAAATATAACAAAAGGCTTGTGGGTCAAGGTAAGGACAGGGGAAGATCACTCAGCAATTACCGTCATGGGCAAAACAGACTCGACTCGAGGAAATTAAATTTAATTTATTGCCAATCAAATCAGAGTAGGGCAATAAGAAATAAAACCAAATCTTAAAACACCTTCCTCCCACCCATGCCTTCTTCCTGGGCTCAACTTTACTCCTGATTTTCTCTATCTCCTTCACCCGAGGGGGATGGGGAATGGGGGTTGTAGTCAGTTCATCACATATCTCTGATGCTCCTTCCTCCTCACATTCTTCCCCTGCTCCAGCGTGGGGTCCCTCCCAAGGGAGAGAGTCCTCCATGAACTTCTCCAACGTGGTGTCCTGGTTTTGGCTGGGCTAGAGTTAATTTTCTTCTTAGTAGCTGGTACAGTGCTGTGTGTTGGATTTAGCATGAGAATAATGTTGATAACACACCCATGTTTTAGTTGTTGCTAAGCAGTGCTTACGCTAGTCAAGGACTTTTCAGCTTCCCATGTTCTACTGACTGAGAAGGCTGGAGGTGCACAAGAAGCTGGGAGGGGGCACAGCCAGGACAGCTGACCCAAACTGGACACAGGGATATTCCATACCATGTGACGTCATGCTCAGTACATACACTGGGGGAAAGCTGGCCAGGGGGGCCGCTGCTCAGGAACTGGCTGGGCATCGGTTGGCGGGTGGTGAGCAATTGCATTGTCCATCACTTGCTTTGTATATTCTCCATTATTATTATTATATTTCAATTATTAAACTGTTCTTATCTCAAGCCATGAGTTTTCTCACTTTTACTCTTCCAATTCTCTCCCCCATCCCACTGGGGGGTGGGAGAGTGAGTGAGCGGCTGCGTGATGCTCAGTTGCCGACTGAGGTTAAACCACGACATGTGGGTCTTTCCCACAGACGGCAGTTCTTCACAAACTGCTCCAGTGTGTGTTCCACGGGGTGCAGTCCTTCAGGAACAGACTGCTCCAGTGTGAGTCCCCCACAGGCTCATAAATCCTGCCAGAAAACCTGCTCTGGCATGTGCTCCTCTCTCCATGGGTCCACAGGTCCTACCAGGAGCCTGGTCCAGCATGGGGCCTCCATGGGGTCACGGCCTCCTTCAGGCATATCCACCTGCTCCAGTGTGGGGTCTTCCATGGGTTGCAGGTGGATATCTGCTCCACTGTGGATGTCCATGGGCTGCAGGGGGACAGCCTGCCTCACCATGCTCTTCATCATGGGCTGCAGGGGAATCTCTGTTCCAGTGCCTGGAGCACCTCCTCCCCCTCCTTCTTCACTGACCCTGGTGTCTGCAGGGCTGTTTCTCTCACGTATTCTCACTCCTCTCTCCCACCTGCTGCTGTGCAGCAGTTTCCCCCCCCCCCCGCTCTTACAAATTGT
>NW_008824791.1:6151088-6162108 GCF_000699105.1 Pygoscelis adeliae
ACTATCACTGATGGCCTTGGCCTTGACCAGCAGCGGGTTCATCTTGGAGCCGGCTGGCACTGGCTCTATCAGACATGGGGGAAGCTTCTAACAGCTTCTCTCAGAATCCACCCCTGTAGCCCCCCTGCTACCAAAACCTTGCCATGCAAACCCAATACATAATCTGATGTGCATCTGCTGCTTGACTAAAATTTGGGTATTCCGGTTGTGTGACAGGTGCGAGTGTAGTCATGTTTAAGGAGCGCCTGTATACTTTATAGCATCAAGTTGCTTCCCCGTGTTGTCACCTGTCCAAATGCCTTACCCAAAATTACTGGATGCATTTGGGGTGTAGGAGTACCTTCATTTTGGCCAGCTAGCAGCTGATGTCCTGTCCTATAATAGAGGATGAGAATGGTCAGACATCCTTCCCATACCTTCATACAGGGTGCAAGCCATGTCTCAGTCAAAAGGTTGGACTCCACTGGCCAAACTCAACAGCACTACTGTTTGTTTAAGACAGAAAAAAGTTTCAAGGCATTAGCTAGGTGATGCAGGGAAATATTTGCATTGAGCATCACTGTGCACAGTCTAGAGACCACCTGCTGCAACATTTTGTAAAATATGTTTTGAGACTGAAATGCCAAATGGTATACAGATGCTAATCAGCTAAAACCATCAATATCTGTTTTCTGAGCATGGATCAGAGAACAGTATCTTGGATACAGCACAAACCAACAGACAATATTATTGTCAAGCAGAGAAACTATCAGGTCATACTTTAATTCTTCTCAGCTGTCCAGGGAGTTTATGTAATCTCCAGCGCAAAGGGAGGATTCACAGATATATCTAGCTGAGGCGGAAGGGATGTTGTAAAGGCATATTTAATGGCATGTTGTTAAGATTTTATCGTGCCCACATGTGAGCTTGGAAATGTGGAAGGTGCGACCGCTCTTTTGCCATAGCAAAGAAGATACTTTTTTTAACATCGTTTCTGATCTGCAATACATAATCTTTACTGCAGACAGCATCCTGAAGATTACCGGTTTTATCTATTTCTTGGTCAATTTGACTTCTTATTTTATAGCCTGTGAAAATACCTGTATGTACTTTTGTACATGTCAGTCAAGGGTGTTTATAATGTGCAGGAGTACTCTCTTTTTTGCCCCGTTGCTTCAGGAGCATCAGGGACATTTCTGTACTAGAAGATGAGCCTAAAATAGTTCTAGTCTGAAGCATCCCTATGTAAGCCAGCCTCAGATCATCTCCTGATACATGCCTTTCTTCCTCAGATATGTCAAGGGCCAATTTGGATTGAGAACGGTTTAGATGTCTTCTCCAGCTTTGTGAAGTTCAGACATTATCCTGGAGACAACCTGTGATATTTTGCAAGGTTCAGCCTCAAACTGCAAAACTTGTCTATTGGCATAAAGAAAAGTGAAGGTTCTTTTGGGGAATAGCACCAACTACTCAAAAACCAGCTAGTGTTTACTATCAAGTTTTGTAAAAAGCCCCTGCAGACATGCCACCAGTTTCTTTTCCTTAAGAATTTGCTCTCAGTATTGAAAACAGACACCCCTTTTGTGCAGATCTGTTGTTCTGCACAGAAAGAGGGTTACCTGGTGCAATTTCAAACTACTTGAAAGCAGGCTTTTTGTTGTTGTGTTATCCTGGTCCATGATCGAAGCTCATGGGCATTGCTGCACTAAAACTAAGCTAATAACAAATGTAAAAATATCCTCTGAAAACCTGCTTCTGCAGTGTTGCATGCTGGCTCAACTGTTTCCACTTCCTCAAATACCTTTCAGTCCTGCCACGATGCTAAAAAGAGGTTGTTGGTTTTCTTTTAGCTACAAGCCATTTCAAATTCTTCTGTTATAGCAGGCATAGAGTTTTACCATCTCCTTCACAGTGAAAATAGTGATAATCTGGCAGGAACAAAAGAGATGCCGGGGCCTCTCATTTTTTTGGACAATGTGATGCATCAATCATGCAAGTTGCCAGCAATTTGATTCAACTATGAGCTGTGAGTGAAACCTGATGTTCAAACATGTGTTATCGATCTTCCATGGTTTCCCTTCTGATCAAATGCCAATCATATCCTACTAGAGCTGGACAAATCCAGCATGTCTTTGTTGTACTGCCTATTGCTCTTCCTTTACGTCGTCACCTTGGTTAAGACTGCGATGTTCAGTGTTGCACATTCCTATTCTACCGATCCACTTCTGTCTTGCAAAAAAACGCCTCTGACGACAACCAACAAATATAAAACCGACTGATGACATAGGTGAATTTGCACATCATTTTCCTTTCGGATAAGGTAGGCAGTCTAGGTATACAGTCTCCTCTGAATGAATGTGATGTATTAGGGCTTGATCTTTCCAGCACGTCTCTGCCTGAGAAACTTTGTGCATGTAAAAAGGCTCGTTCAGTTTAATGGGACAGCTCATGTTTGTAGGGCTGAGGCCTTGAAGTGCATGGGTAACTTTCATTGACAGCAATTGCAGTTATTTATCTAAATCCTTTGGGCAACTAAGGACAAAGGGAAAACAGCACTACATTGAAAAAATGAATATTGAATATGTTTCTGATTAAAGCGACAGCTAATACAATATGAAACCATAAAAACCACATAGAACCCAAACAGTTACTTTAAATTCAAATAGGCTTCATTTGACCATGAAATAATGTCATTAATATCAATTGACGTACACCACTGCTGACTTTGTGACCATAGCACTTTTCACAGTGAAGGAAGTTTCCATCTAACTTTAAAAGACAAATTGGAGTTTTGATTTTTTTTAGAGAATTTGGTGGAACAAGAAAGCAAGTGTTAATATTATTGATTGGTTAATTA
Source organism: Pygoscelis adeliae (assembly GCF_000699105.1). NCBI lineage: Eukaryota > Metazoa > Chordata > Aves > Sphenisciformes > Spheniscidae > Pygoscelis > Pygoscelis adeliae. Next base: position 6,153,925 of record NW_008824791.1, read on the forward strand.
TTTCAGGTACTGCTAAATGATATATTTTGAATGAATCTCTTATTTTCTTGGGGATCTTCCCTTAGAAATCTACAAGTTCACACACTCACACAAAAAAGGGTAGAATTTTTACGTGTGGCCTTTCAGATGTCAGTCTGATTTGGGTTTCTCACTCCACCACCATTCAAACTATGGCAGGTGTGGCAAAAATCACAGTTCTAAAGGTGATGAGTTAGCATTTTTTATTTAAAAAAATTCCAAAGGGCAAACCTTGCTAGGTATTTGTTTGTTGAGCTTGTCTAGGTTTGCATGTTTGTTTAATCCTTTAATATAGCGTTAAAGGTAGGACAGGCAAGCTGCTGTCACTGGTCCTGACCCACATCAGTACAATGCTATTCCAAACATTTCCTTATTATATTAACATCTCCTTCTAAGTCACTATGCCATTCACACACTTGCGTCAAGTCAAATTTATCTCAGCACTTCTTAACTCAGTAGCACAATTACCACTGCTATTGCAACTTAACCTTGCAGGTAGATAGCCAAAATTTCAACTACTAAACCTACATGTATCAAAGAAACAAGCTAGCCCATCTCACACTCTGATGCAAAAATATCACAGTTTCTTCTTGGTTAAAATAAAAGAAAAAAAAATCAACCCATATTCACAATGATTTTATCTATGTTTAGTCATCATCTCAGGCATGAATTGCTTTACTTGCATCTCTGAAAAGTCACAAATCTCCAGGATCAGTATGCTAACCAGGTGAAAATTCAGTACCTGCAGACAACACACTTGTGGGGAAGCCAAGCCCAACAAAAGTACTTGAGGAGTACTCTCAGACTGTCAGAACAAGCAGCATTAAAGCTGGGTGGGACAACATTATCTCTGGTTCTGCATTTGTTAAGGTATCTGCTGTGTAGAGAAAAAATAAGGCCACAATTGACAGTGCTATCATGCTGGCTTGTTTCTCAAATCCTTGTGCTCGGGGGAAGAAGAAAGCACAGAGAATGTTGTTGACAGTTCTGTTGCATAATACTGCAAATGCTGTCCCTAGCTTTTCTGTAATCACTTTTGCCTTTAAACATATGATTTAGCTATAAATTATCACCCTAGCTACGAGCACTCCCTTCATAAACTCACTGAAAAGCAAATTAACCTTTTCTCTCTAGAATGAACTCTCCTATTAATATGAAAATCAATTCAGTCCTGTTTGTTTTGGTTACCCCAGCCTGTCTGCACTTCCCAAGCTGAATAGTGACTGCCTAGTTAGTCACTTAAGCAGAATTAATTTTAAGAACCAATTAAAAAAATCCACCACCCAATAATATCGTAAGTGATGTTCTAGAAAGCTTTTCATTACTTCATCTGTGGTTTCTAATTGCAAAACAGAATGTCTAATTATTGCCCTGATTCTTCCATCCTGACCTTGGACCAGATCCACAGGTGGTGAACACCAGTGCAGTTTAAGAGACGTCCATGTTACCTACACACTTTTCAACTGGCTGCAGATCTATCCCCTATATGTTCCTGGACATACCTTTAAGGTCACTTTTCCAATTCATGCCTTTATCAGGATCAAACTTCCCTTTTCAGGTTATAAACATTATTTAGCACCTGCTCTCAAGTGGCATGCATGAAATCTTACTCTCAGAAACATGTGGACCTTTTCTCACTCAAGGAAAAATACATCCAAAGAACAGAAGTCCACCAAGATCAAAGGAACAAAGTCTGCATGCAGTGAAGACAGACCTGTAATAGAATCCAAGTGTTGTAGGGGTATGGGCGTAAAGGGCAATGGGAAACGTTACAAAGATTTTCCTTTGTTCTCACTTTCCTGCAGTCATAGCAGATGCTAAGGAGTATTTTCTCCTCTGCTTGTCAGGCCTTGTATTCTTATACAAAGAATTTCATCACCCTACTTTATGCTATCATCTCTCACTGACAGGCAAATTTGGTTAGTAGAAAGCCATTTCTTCTTTACATGCCGTTACCTTTTTTCCTAGACTAAGTGATAGCTTTAGTTCTCCTACCCCCACTGCAATCAATGAATTCCTATTTTGCGCGGAAGAATGCAGAGCAAGATGCAGCTATATCCAGTCTCACTAAGGAACAGGCCCTAAAAAATTAAATTACATGTAGACTTCTAATAGCAGCAAAATAATTAAATCTGCAGTAAAGCACTGACTCATGCGGTACCTTAGCAAAATGTCAAATTTCATGGTGGCACAGCATCAATTCTGTCCCCAGGCTCTCAGGAGTGTTGTTTTAGGCTCTTTGATGACTCAAAGGAGATTGAAGGCATATGTTTTTAGGACACTTTCAGATACATATAAAAGAAAGAAAGAAGAAAGCTGAGATTCTGTGGCACAGGCTGAAGGTTCCTGCAGTGAGAAATGCTGAGGAGAGCTCTGTCGCACAACTCCTGCCTACCTGTAGGCTCAGGGACAGGATCCAAATCCACATCCAAAACCACTGCTGCAACCCTGCAACCCCACGGATTAGCATCCTGATTTTGGAGTTGCCCAAACACCACGTGCAACTTTCTTATGTCCCTGGAGGTATATGAAAAACTGCTGCATTCCTCGATGGCTCATAGCAAAGCTCATGTCAGCCGGGACCTAGAAACAAAAGCTTCCTCCAAAGGAGTGCTGAGCTGTAGGGTTTTTGGAGGACATGTAGAGGATACAGAGGCAACAGCTGTTTTCTTTTAAAACATGGCCAAAGGAGGAGGAGGGTCCACTTTTCATACAACAGCCTTGTTGTCTGGGCAGTCACCCAACATACAAGAAAATGAGAGTTGCTCCCAGGACTGTTTCAGTGTTTTATATACTTTGGAATAAGCTGGCATTGGATAAACATCCTTGGAAGTGAGGGACCTTCTCTTTCTTTTCTGGCCCAGTGCATCTTTGGTTCATTTCTGCAGCACACTTACTTTCCCTCTGTGACTCAGCAGATATTTAACTATTTCTCACAAAAGGAAGCATGAGATCTCTCCCATTTCCCTGAGAATAATTGCCACATTGCAAACCCTGCAAAATCTCGCACACTGCAAAAAAGGGAATTGTGAGAGCTTTCCCAGTTCCCAGGGGGGAATTGTACACCACAGTGCACACGTGGGCTCACACTGGCTGCCAGCACAAGCTTCTGCTGTCAGGGTCATACAACATTTGTAAGGAGAGTCAAGTATACACGTAGGTCTGGATCAATTTACTCGGTGATTGGGAAAAGGAGAGGGAACCCGGGTACAGAATGGAAAGTTAACAAAGAGGCAGGGGGAGGGAAGGGTAAGGTTGCATCTTCCTCTCATCTCTAATAATTGTACACCTGTATGCTGCTGAATTTCAGGCACAAATGCTACTAAAAAAAGTCCTTTTTATTATAGTTGTCTCCTGAAAAAAACAGCCCATCAATTCACTGCTTTAAAAGAAATAATTACCTTTCTGCCAATGTGCACATTTATGAAGGGAACATATAATTCTTTCCAGAAGTATAATTTTAGTATCTGTAAATATATTGCTGGATTCTTTATCTTCTTGTTCTACCACTTGTCATGTGCCCCAGGCCAATGTTGCTCTAACAGCCATATTGAGTACTACAAGCTGAGCACGAGCTTTGAGGTATTTTTATGTCTGTTCATTTGCTAAACATGTACTCTGTTTTTTCTAATTGTGTTAAACTGAACTCCTTAGATTAAGCAGTTAATATAGATCAAAATTAGTCCTTCAGGGTTGGGCCAGATTCTACATGCTATTCCCGTTACCTGCAGGGTTAAGCTGTGGTATTCGTCTCCTTGTTTAAATTCTGTGGTGTTACCGGGTACTTTCCAGTATTTTCAAACACCAGCGATAGCTTTGCTAAAATAAGCTCTCTCTAAACCTCCTTTTTAATATGCTGCTGCTTAATTTCTAACTTTTTTATGCTGATTCAGGCCTACATTATTAAAGAATGCCTACACATTGCCTTTGCCCTCGTAAATAGAAAGACCTCCTTAAAGCTTTCAAAGTACTTAGCTGCCCTGCATCATGCGGTAAAGAGGGTGAAAAGGAATATGTTATGAAATGTCATACCCAGTCCAAACTGGATGAGCAATTACTGAACTAATAATAAGGTTGTAGCACTGTTTCTTCAGAAACCTTTAATTTTGACATCAATAGGCATCATACGTATCTCAGTGTGAAATAACTTTAGTTGGTCTTATGATAGCAATGCTTAGAAAACAAAATAAAGACATCTATGGCACTGTTAATGGAACGATTAAAGCTGCAGATGAAAATGCACAGAAGCCTGGATAAGAAATGTGACATTAGTTAATTTACTTTTTACTTTTATACTGTCTACTACGGGAGACTGTTGAAATCTAGGTCTGGTTACACAAGGATTGAATGACTGCTAGCTTGACACTAGTCATAGTAATCTCCCTAGGCTGCCTCTGCAGTCAGTGAAGAAGCAGAAGCCTTGTTTTGCCACTCCGAATTGCCCTGTCTCACTAGGCAAAAGTTAGCCTTTGTGAATTAACCCTTCTGCCTCTCTCCATATTAGTTTACAGGATAGGTTAAACTTATTACAACTAATCCTCACTATTTAGATTCCTGATATTTGCACATGGAAATTGAAAAGCCTTGATTTGCACTAACATCAGTTCTTGCGCATAACTTCCTAGTTTGTTTTTTTTTTTTGAAAGAAAAAGAAAGGGGACATTGTCCGAGTTTAATGACAGTTTAGCTTTATAGGCCTCAGTACAGAATCCATCATTAAAATTAAGCGTGTGCTTAATTGGTTTTCTGAATATGGATGGATTTAAGCACATGCTTAAATGCCTCGCTCACTTGAGGCCCTAATGGGCCATGCAAACTTAAAAGTTCACATCTCATTGAGATAAATGGAGTGGATAATCATAAATTTATCAGAACAGAAACTGCTGCTCACTGTATATGTAGACAGCGCCTTGTAGTATTGTTCTCTCTCTCTGGGATATCTAGATCTTACTGAAATAAAACAATAGCAGCAGAATAAAAACTGTTATTTCTCACTCAGATCAGCTCAGCAGTACAGTATTTGATAGTATGATGTCTGTGCATTTGCCACAGAGAAAATAAATATTTTTCTATGAAATCTTATAATTTACAAAATTAGTAGAAATTAGGTGGAAGCAAAAACCCCAAGCAAACAGAAGGGATACTTAGAACCGACGAATCCACCAGCTACTTCGTGACTGTACATTGTCTTTCCTAGATATGAATTTAAGACAGATTTTTTTTTATGTTTCAAAGAGACAACTGCTGTCTCTCACAAGACTTGTCTGTACTAAGGGACTTTGCAAAAAATGTTTTACTTTTGGTAACAACAGCAAAACCCTAAAGATATGTCTACTGCAGACTGGGTTCATGGTAAAGCTAGCATTTTCAGCACTAGTCCTTTGTGTTCTGACCCAATCATGAGCTGATATAAATCTCCATTTCCATTCCTATTCACGGTTCTGTTGTTTGCAACTATCTCCATGCTTGTGCTATGTGCTAATGGTAGCAACAAATGAAAAATTAGCAGAAAGCTCCTGCTATGGACACGAGTGTAGACATAGCATTGACGCAGGTGGTTGAGGAGCATTACATTGCCTCTTCCTTTCCCTCATCCCTGTTACATTTTCTGTGTGACACAGTGACAGGAGAAGACTTGTAGCATGGGGCTGCTGATGCAGAAGGGCCCATTCCAGCTGTTCTATCCCCAGCTGTTATACAGTTAAACACCTCTTCTGCACCTCCTTTGTTGATGCATGGGGAATCAGGGAAAAACTGTGGTCCTGTACAGGCAGTGCTGTGGCAAGAAGGTTGAAGATAGAAACTTGTAAGGGTCTTAAACCCCCCTTATCTTATCCCTATTTATTCTCATTTATCTAGCAAAATTTTTTTTCAGCTGGACAAGAGTTGTGGCAATCGATAGCACCGAACACTCTGCCCAGCAGGCCATTAACTGGTCAGCAAGCTGTTCCATAAGCAGCAGCCCAGCGAAGACCAGTGAGATGCAGACTTTTGTCTGGGTTGTCTATGGGATTTTCTTGTATCTGATAATGATTGAAACTCATGATTGCCTCAGTAAGAAATCAGTATTTTCTAAGGTGACTTACCCCTGTGTTGAATTAGATAAAACATGGGAAATGTACAAAAACTTTTTGAAAGGAAGGGGAAACAGATCAAAATAAAATATTTGTATAGATACCATGATCTCAAATGTCATTCCTTAGGAAATAAGGCTATGATATTTCATTAAAGCTCATGGTGGTGGACATGTGCCGGATAATCCAGTGATAGGGTCTGGATATGTGATGCTTTTTAAAATAAAACATACGGAACAGTCCCAACAGTGGTTGCCTTTGCTTATACAAGGTTCTGCACCTACCAGCTTTTTCTTTTTCTCTATATATTACACCTTCTCAGTTTGTTTTGAGCCATGTTAGATGATAGAATTAAAAATGCTGGAGGCTAAATGAGCACAAAGCACTGTCTGGACAGGTAACAGCTAGAAAATTTAACACCTTGTCCTTTATGATGAATTTCACTAACCTATACATGTTACATTATATAACTATTTTGTTCCACTGTCATATAAACATTTTACTGAAGATCACAAAAGAAAGCCAGATATTTAAAAGAACTACAGAATTACTTGGGGGTTTGAAGTTCATGTTTTACAGTAAAAGCCTAAAAAGATAAGTCAGGTGTGTCTAAGAAAGGTGAAGAGATATTATACAGGAACCTACTGTGATTATGCTGATCTGTAATACAGCATTGCCATGGGTAGTAACATGCCATAAGCTTTGCACTGAGTTTGCAAGGTGTCAGGACTTGCTCTGTCTGAACTTTCCCTGACCTGCCTGCAGCCTTGTTTTTGTTGGTTTAGTTGTGACGGCAATTTCTCTAACTCTTTAAGACTGTATGGCTGATTTGCTTTACTTTTGTTTATCTTTGTGTGGTACCACCATGGTTTTACTGGTACAGACAAATACAGGCTGGGCAGGATAAGGGAGACGCAGGGTGCAGTGTGGAGGGGTACAGGCTTGGGACTGGAGACCCCACAGCTCTAAGCAACTCACCAATGATTAGTTAAAGAAATGCAGACCTAGAGCTGAACAAAATTGGTTGTTAGGATAACGAAGTGAACAAAGAAATAGTATCTAACATATGTAAACTCACCGTAAAAAAATGGCTATAAAATGGAGGTGCAGATCAATGAAATAAAAGCTAGGTGTAAAAGCATGTTAGCAGATGTATAAAAGTGACCTCGAGAGAGAGAAAGAGGAAAACATCAACATGAACATTATATTCTTCCCAGCAAAGGACTCCAGGTGCTGACAACTCGCTGTTAACACCACCAACACCAGAATAAAACCCCTGACCTTAGGACTAAGAGGAACACCAGGAGGGTGAGCATTATGTCAGGAAAAGGGATAGAAACTAAATGTGTGTGTGTAAAAATTTAACTGTATTACTGCTATTATTACTGAAACATTTTCTGCATAGTTGTATTCTTTCTCTTTCTGTAATAATTATATCTGGACTAATAATGATTCTTGGATTAGACTGTTAGGATTTCAATTATATTAATGATAAATTTTGACTTTATGTATAAGGTATGTTTCCTCTTCATCTGTAAACAGTTTTTTTACCTACCTAGGTGTCCTGGTTTTGGCTGGGATAGAGTTAATTTTCTTCTTAGTAGCTGGTACAGTGCTGTGTGTTGGATTTAGTATGAGAATAATGTTGATAACACACCCATGTTTTAGTTGTTGCTAAGCAGTACTTACACTAGTCAAGGACTTTTCAGCTTCTCATGCCCTGCCAGCGAGAAGCTGGGAGGGGGCACAGTCAGGACAGCTGACCCAAACTGGCCACAGGGATATTCCATACCGTGTGACGTCATGCGCAGTATAGAAACTGGGGGGAGTTGGCCGGGGGGTGGTGACCGCTGCTCAGGAACTGGCTGGGCATCGGTCGGCGGGTAGTGAGCAATTGCATTGTGCATCACTTGTTTTGTATAGTCTTTATTATTATTATTATTATTATTAATTATTATTTTCCCTTCCTTTTCTGTCCTATTAAACTGCCTTTATCTCACGCATTTTACTTTTTTTTCCCCGATCCTCTCCCCCATCCCACTGGGAGGGGAGGAGTGAGCAAACGGCTGTGTGGTGTTTAGCTGCCTGCCGG
>NW_008824791.1:6162851-6181587 GCF_000699105.1 Pygoscelis adeliae
GATGCCCCATCCCTGGAAACATCCAAGGTCAGGTTGGACGGGGCTCTGAGCACCCTGATCTAGTTGAAGATGTCCCTGCCTGCGGCAAGGGGGTTGGACTAGATGACCTTTAAAGGTCCCTTCCAACCCAAACTATTCTATGATTCTATGAAAATAAAAAGCAAACTGTGCAAAACAGGAAAATGGTCTTAATAGGGAAATGTTAATCAGGAATGTGCATTTCACCGTAGGAGTTTGGTTTGGCTTTGTCTTTTTGCCAATGGCAAGCTTTAGGCAAGAGGGAAATAATGTACTATAGCTCATGGAAATAGTTGCCCTCCCTTCTACATTTGCCAGGGCAAATTATTGTTATTGTTGTACTGGCTGTTAGCACTGCCAGGCTCCCTGTTTATGCTCCCACAAGCTCTTCAAAAGAAGCGGCACTTATTTGGGCTCATGGAGGTTTTCCATTAGGAGAGCGGAGGGGGAGATCATCTACATGCTTCTTCACTCTCACTTGAGCTTAGAAAAAAATGCTCTGTGCAATGTTCACCAAAAGACCTTGGCTTTTCAGAGGCTGCGAAAGCTGCACATAAAATTAATTTTTACTGCCAAAACAGATCTTATTATTTGGAATGTTGTACAAAGCAGCAAGTAACAGTTCTTTGGAGAGCTACGGTGAGGCTTTATAAGAACATGGAATGGAAGCAAAGAGGTTGCATTAATTTATGCTTTCATAATATCGAGACTGTAAGGAAATATATTTTAAATAAGAATTGACATAGGAGTCCTCCATGATAACAGCTTATATTGAAGGAAATCATTCTTATACAATATATTTCTCAAGGCTCATAAAAGATAACAATAACAAACAACATTATGCAGTATCCGGGAAATTCTATTTACTTAAAATGCTTTCTGCTTTTATTATTATCCAGGCTCATTCCTTCAGTGGAAGTTCTGATTGCAGCTTGAGCAATGTGTATGATCTCATTACAACAGGGCTGTATTAGAAAATCTGATACTGATAGTTCCAACAATGGCACCTTTCTCTTATTATCTGTCACTTGGCTACAAGAGCCGTGCAAATTTCCTGCCATCAGATTCTGGCAGGTGGCTGGAAACCAATCTAATATGCTGTACATATCCCACCTATACCCTATTGCACTGGAAAAAAAAGCATGTTCAATATCCTGACTATGGCCAGCTTGGAGCACGGGCTGCCGCACAGGCAGTGTTGGGTGGTGGGCAGGTTTGTGCTTTGCTGGGCAGCATACAAAAGAGCCATCATGTAAGCTGTAATATGGATACACATCAACATGAATCTTTTGACCATATACCCTCAAGTAAGTCACAGGCAGCTTTCAGGGCAGTCATGCATTGATTTCTAGCAACCAATTCCTTATCTTATAATCACTTTTCTGCTGCATGTTCATGTCCAAGGCCAGCTAGATTTTGCCTTTGAAAGGTCCAAGAGGCTAGGTAGTGTCACTTAGCTCCAAGGGATCACAAATACTCAAGATATATGCTCCCAGATTTTGGTGCTGCAATGAGAGAGGGAAGGAGGAAGAGCTACTTCTCTTTGTCCTTGTGCAGCTCTCCTACGGTGTTTCAACATTATTCCTTAGCTATCCTCTACTTTTGTAGGGTTTGTCAGTACTGACAGCTACAACTGGTGGTATAGGGTTACCTGCTCACAAGCCCTGCACCAGAAGGGCCATGCAATAGAAAGCAGATCCTGCCTGTCAACCTGAAGTTAATGGTTTTGCAGCCTTTTAAATTAAGATTTATTAAGAAAAAAAAATTACAAAATTTCACATACAGTAAAACAACCATCTAAGCAGGGAAAATTCAGAACCTACAAAGTGAGAAATAAAACACATGAAAAGCTGGAAAACCAACATCCCCCTTGAGAAGGATGGGTCCTTTTCTCTAGGCTTTCTTTCAAATTTAGCAACTTTCAGTGTTTCTGTGGTTGAGAGAAAGTGTCCTCTCCCCTGACTTCCCTTCGGAGTCCTTAAGAAGGTAACTTTCTGTCATTTCTGAGGCTTGGTGTAGGTCTGCCTTCCACTGCAGGTAGCCTCTTGCTCCCTTCAGAAGTCCTCCAGTGCCCACTCCTTCAGGCTTTTGCCTGCTTTCTTCTTCTCCCACAACTTGTCCTGCCCTGCCCTCCAGAGGGACTGGCAGTCTGGCTTGCTTGGATGCTCTTATGGAAGGCGTGGTTTCCCTTCCTCTCTTCTTTCTAGGGTGTTCCCCTTCAAACCACAGTACAGTCACCAGGACCAGCCTTCTTCTCTGCTGCCTCTCTTCACAGCATTCCTCTGATGATATAGCATGATATAAATACAATATGCCATCGTCTAAGCACCTGCTTAGGAACTCCAATCACATTAATCAGCCTGGCCTGCTCTACAATCTGTTTGTGGCAAGGGCAGCACAAACCCCTGGCTGAAGGGAGCACGCTGCCAGCTCCCCTGCTCCTTTCTTGCTTTTCTCTGATTCCATAACGTGTCTGTCTTTGTTGTTCTGTTGTTGATAAGTCTTGGTGGAAGCCTCATGCGGCCATTTTGAAGACATTTTCTGACAATCTGGTAGACAGACCTGCTGAAATAGAAAATTTCCATTTTGAGAATGTTGTGGGTTTTTTTCTGAAAGAATAACAGTATCAGAGCAAAGTTGCTAAAGAAAAGCTAATGCCTTCCCTTTGTTTATGAATGCACATCTTGATGAAATCTTGTGACTAGTTAGCTGCTAGAAACATTTAACATTATGAATTAATAAACCCACAAATTTTGTAGAAGGTGTTTTCTGGAAGGTCTTTCATATTGTTGATTGCCATCTTTCTCAGTGGAATAAATCCTTCTGCTTAGGGTTGTTTCAGTCTTCACAGCGGACATCTCAAAGTAGCTCATTTATTTGGGGAATAAAACAGATTTAATGAGCCATGGGAAACACATGATTTTTCAGAAGTGACCGTAATGACAATGGTTCATAGATAATAACAGGCTATTTACCTGTGCCTGAATTGCTTCAAATTTATTTCCTTCAGACTATTTCCTAACCTTGTCTACAGTAACAATATGATAGAGCTATACATCCACAAGCAATTTGTTAATTAAAATTAATGTTGCATATTGAGTTGTTGCATTAAGCACATAGGTCTTCTCAAAGAAAGCATGATCAGCTAACCAAACAAATCTTTGGGTCCGACCAGCTTGAGATGAAGGATTTCTCTCTTCACCTGCGTACAACCTTCCTGGCAGTTGTATACACTTATAATCGGCATATCCTTAGGATTATTGATTCTCCTCTGTAAAGTGTAAAGCCTGTTTCTGTTGACATCTAGGTTATTGGGCTGATGTGCTTACCAAAGGGAGCAGGAAACTCTTTTACATTCTTATGTGAGCTAATCAGATTTACATATAAACTGGTCAAGTATGATGGATTAGATGGATGGGTGATTACTTGAGACAGAATCAACACTACAGCTTTTCCTGCATGCCAAATGTTTCCTATCTAGAGTTTACAAAACTCCGGGAGTGAAGAGAAGGTAGAGAGGAATTTGGTCTCACCTGTGCCAAAATTTAAACTTTTTTCCTGCATGGCAGCAATTTCAGGGTTAACACGCATACACATATAAGAAATATATATATATAAAAGTAACCAGGGAAAAAAAAAAAAGGGAAAAAAAATTGATTCAGCAGAAGCAGTTAGATATCCTGGGTAGGTTTTCTGTGAGATTTAGACACTTGCATCCAAGAACACAACTCACAAAACCCTTGCTTAACCTCCCTGGCATCCAAAGGGCTAAGGATACTTGGGTTTTCACTAGAAAGTTCTCTGGTGTAGCCTATATTGCACGTGATCCTGCTCAGAAGTGACAAAAAGCAGCATCTCTCTCTGCTATCCCCTTCCGTATAAGGAGGAGCCAAGGCTTCTCATTCTTGCTTTGGGGACTGTTTTGTAATTTCCTTTAACGCCCACAAATTCAAGACATCGTCCTCACTAGGCTACAGGACTGTGCTCCATCTTCCATCCCTCCCCTTTGGCCTGAAAATCATATGCCTTTGTAAAAAAATAGAGAAAAATTGTCCATCCTCAGACAGTAGATTTAGGTACCTAAATCTGTGAGACCACTTGGGTGCTAAGATCCTTTGATAATCTAAGAGTTGGAGGAGCCCAGTGTCATTGGCTTTCATTGGGCAGGCAGGATTTGGTCTTGGGGATCATTCAAGTGCTTTAATAATTGCTGTCTTAGATTTAATTATGCACCTGAGCTTGAATTTACTTTACGGTAATATTTTTATGTAGCATAAATACCAAAATACATAATATAGCTTTCACAGACAAAACCACATTTCAAAATAAACTCCAGGATCTACATGATGGAATATGAATTTTAAACATTTTTAAGAGACAATTTTGGCATTTGTGTAAAGAAAAAAAGGAGGTAAAGAAAAGAGCTGCAGTGATAATTTCCAATGAGCCAAGTAATCCTGATACCTTTTTTCACATATATCCCACATATTTGAAAGGATATGTACTGCATCTTCTGTAAGTGGAGAGTTTTGAGATGTGTAACATTTCCTGTGTAACAACATATCAGTTTCAGGTTGTGATGAGAAAAAATTGCTTTCAAATATCACAGGTTCAAAAGTGCAGCTGAAATTTTAAAGTATTAGTTTCATATTCTGCTGAAGAAAAACTGTGAAAAGAGAAGCAGAGAGGAGACTGAGGATAAAATTCCAATAAAAATAAGATATCTGTATCTAGCCAGACAGTTGGTATTTTATATATCTTTATAATACTGTGTGCATGACGAATATGGTAACAGAGCATTAAGGCTGCATGGTTAGGCAGTCAAAAGTTTGGAAACAGCCTAGTTAAGGTTGCTCACTGTGCTGCTCTGCTCCTTCACTTTGTGAACATGTTATGCCTTTTTTTAACTGCAATACTTCTCTGCATACTCTTTCTTAGATAGAATAAATATTTCTTTTATATAACCTCAGGAAACTTGAAGTGCTGTTTATTCCTCTAAGCATTTGTGGGTTTTCATTATCATAGTGGTGCAGACAGTAACACAGATGCTCAAGCTGGTTTTTAGCCTTTTGTACCATTCAGATGGCACAGAAGGGCCATAAACCAGACACCACCAACCCACCTCTCCACTCTCCTCCCATATTTCCTTCTGCTGTGTCTGATGTGGATGTTTTTCTCCTGCCTCCCTCCTTCTGCCATTTTTGCATGGTTAAGTAAAATGAAACACAGTAGTACAGATTTTCAAATGAGGAAAAAGAGCTGGCAATACCCCTCCTCTGTCATCACTCCTATGCATAACAAAAGGTGCAAGCCAGCATCTCCTGCAAGTCTTCATGTGACTTGTCCTTGTCTGTCTCTAAGGCCAGAGAGAAGACCCTCCAAGCCTGGGAGATCTAGGTCTAACTTTTATTTTATACCAGTCATGGTCATGTTTTACCTCTCCCACCCTCCTCCCACAGACACATGGTGTCCCTAAGTCCTCTGTTTGGAAGGACTATTGAGACTGCAGAGAGCAACCTTTTCCCACCTGACTTCTGAGGTGGCTGTCTCAGCTCAGTATTGTCAGTCAACGGAAAAGCTCCCCAACTACAGTGTAGCTAGGAGTCAGTTCACCTACAAACTCAACTGCCTGATAAATAAGCAAGTTTTAACTGCTAGTCTCTGGAGATTTTTCTTGACACGGAATAGGCTCTCTAAATGTGATTCCTTTAATTTTCACAGTGGTGACTTGCATGGCTTCTAACCTGTCATTCTTGAAACAGTGCACAGCACCTCAAATCCTGTACCCACCGAAAAGGGGACCAGCCTATTGCCTCTTTAAAAAAAAGGTACGTAATTAAAACTACAGCATCTACTCCAATCCCTTTGACACTCATCCAAACACACTGATATTGATGGTCTCACAACAGAGTTGTCCCGATGCAGACATGGACAATGACTTCTAATGACAATCTAACTCTGAGGGTCCAAATAATTGCTGGAGCATCTTATGGAGAGAGGGAAGTATTTGTAATAAATTTAAAGATATCCAGTACATCCATGTTCTACTTTGTCAGACAGTCTAGAGGGCAAAATCATAGCTGCATGCATATCCCTTCCCTTTCCAGTTAGGGAGTGGGCAAACTCCCTGTTTTGGATGTGGTTAATAACTTCACTAACTCCAGATGATTATCAGCACTCACCTGCTAGAGATCACTGCCCTCATTTCTGAAACTGCAGAACATGGGTGTTCTTTCATTCATTTTTGTGTTAAATCTGCAAGGTTATCTTATGTGATCTTCATCATCAGTTTAAGCTAAGCTGGAAGTCTTGGCACTGAGGCAGATGAGGAGTAGCCACCAGTACTTTCTAGCAGGTCACTTGTACTAGAAAGCTACTTTCTAGCTTTCTACCAGGACTTCTGTATGTGTGTAACCCCCAGTGGAGAAGCAGGGACAAATGGGGAGGGGTGCATACGCTTACAAAGCAAAGGCATTTGTATGCCTTTATTGTATCTGCTGGAAGCTTCCTATTCCCCTATTTGTTTTCTCAGAGCTGAGGCTTCAGCGTTAGCTTGATTCTTATATGTTCTCTAATGGGTATGCAGGGGATTCAAACCCACTTTACTGCATGGCTGACTAAGAGGCTAAGGTAAAAGGGGCAAAATACAGGCTGTTAGTATGAGGTGGAAGCAGCATAGAAAATTTTCTCATATTACATCTTTTCAACTTCTATTTCATTTTGGAGGATAACATAAAATTCTTACCTGGAGTGATGGTTTTAAAGCTTAAGGAATACAACCTGATTCTGTAATGTGATTCCACGATAATTTTCTTCTTTTATAAACGTGAGCTTAGCTTAATAGATTTCTATCCTGAAGTTGCGTTAGGACAAAGAAGAAAAACATGGTGTGTTAAAAATTCAGAGCAAGATCAGCAGGCTGTATGAAAAAAAGAAAAAAGGTTTAACTGGGAAGGTCAGCAACTCTTCAGCAATGTTATTATAAATAACTCAATTATATTGTATAATTCCCATGATTGCCAGAGACCTCATTGATTACTATCAATGGTACTGCATTAGGATGCTGATAATGAGACGTTTATTTTAATAACTATTCTCTATGTAGATGTACCAGTTTGCAGAAGCACTAGGTTAAGGATACTTCAGTTAAGTGACTCCTGAATGAATTTAACATAATAAGGAGGACAGATGGGCTTTTAACTCTGTAACAACAGTAAAGAAAACAAGACATCACTGGAGCGTAGATCCTTTCATGCTGTTCTTTTTGCAAATACAATGTACTGCCTTTCAGCACATTAGCTATTTCTGCTTAGGATGGTTATATCATACAAAGAACTCAGACTTTGAATCAATAAAGGCTAGACGTTTGTGACACTTATGATAAGCAGCAGCTAACCCTGGGAAGAACAACCTTCATGTTTCTTTGACACATACTGTAATACATGGAATTGCACTGGAAACAAGGTCATGGGTACCTTCAGCAATGGTTGCAGATCCTGGCCTAAAGTTAGTGATGAAAATAATGGGGTTTGATTTTTACCAGAACTTTCATGAGAAATTAGATTCTTTCTACCTGTTCCTGTTTCTCATTTGCACTTTGCAGGCAAATCTTGGTTCCCTTTACTGCCCCCATAATACTTCTTTGATGAGCACATTTCAATATGTGAGTTATTACCCAGTGTAGAAAGCTCTCCTGAGAATCCAGCTGCAAGTCCATTTCCATGCTCAAAGCCATTATCACTCCATCTGGATCCAAAGGCATTCATAACATCTACAAAAAATCAAGGAACAACTAAAGATGCAGTTCCAGCAATTGGAATCTAAAAATCCATTTCAAATACAGAGGTACTCTAATCTGTACAAAATTATTAGATTTCACACAACTACTGAACTATTTTGACAATTTAGTCCTTAAAAATCTGTACCAATAACTACATTGCAAAACACAGAGGCATCAGCACAGCATGATGCAAGTCTCTGATCTCAAGTTGATCTTTAAAAATAAAATGACCTAGAAAGAATTTATTTTGTTTCTTATGTAGCTGAGGGTTTTGTGTTACACTCTGCAGACAGGAAAGGCCTGGAGAGGATTTCACTTGCTACTTCTCATTGTAATTTCTGTTGAGCTGCCACTTACCCTTATTAATCTTTCAACAGACTCTGCCCAGCATCTTCCCATGTAAGCAAGACTCTCCTGTTGGGAAGCCCGAGCAGGATGCTTGGTATAACTTCCAACATTTGGGCCAGCGCTGCATATGTGATGCACGAAAAGTTTTCTAGACAGTGTTCAGAGTTGTAGCTGCAGCCACACTCTCCGACTGAGGCTTTGCAAAAGCCTTTTGGAGAGAGCGCCCAGTCTCCTGTTATCCTTGCTTAGTCTGTGGTGGGGTTTGAGGAAACTCAAGACTTTCCCTGCCCAACACTTCAAGCTCTGTCGGCATCAGTGCTGCTCCACGGACCCTCTGCTTTCTGCATTTGATGCAGTGGTGTGTGGGTGAACCCAAAGGGAGGCTCTCAAAGGATAGGCCCACGAGTCTCCATCAGTATTAAGCAGTCTCATTCTTCACAGCTGCCCTTTACACCACACAACAGCCTGATCCCTACTCTGGATAGTTCTGCTTATAATCCAGATGTAATATTACTTCCCAGCAGCAAAATGGAACAAATTCATTGACATATATACAAGGAAAAAGTTGGGCAGTGACGTAGAAAGGTCTTTTTGAAGTAAAATGCATGCACATATACACATATACCTGTGTGTGTATGGATATGGATGTATAGAGAAAGGAATTAGTGAAGGTGCTGCTTTTATATACACTCCTGTCTGACAAATAAAGGAACTGTCACATGTATGCCTGTCCTTTTAATAGAAAAGGGGCTATGAGGGGTCTCTGCTGATTATTACAATCTGTCATGCTTTCACATAAAAAAATTACACCAAACATATAATGAAAATATTTTAGTGGATGCTCAATCACTTTGAACCAAGTTATCCATCATGCTTTGCAAATACAAGCCGTAATAGAGGGAAATTTTCTCATCTGTTCTCCAGAACAGAAAAACAAGTATCAAACCAAAGTTTATGGTAGTTCATCTTCTTACACAAAGACAAAGGAATTAAACTGTACAAGGACCAATTCAGGTTCATGATATCTGTTTTAATAACCATGATCAAGGCTAGATTTTCAGTCACAGTTTTTTACTATGAATCTTAAACTCTAAGAGGTTCCCTGGAGACTCCTTGTTAACATGCACTGTAGAATATAAAACATATATATATAATGCTCAGTTTTATTAATCTTAACTAAAAATAATTGTCTGTGTTTAAAATTTTACCTTCCTATTATGTTAGATAAAAGCATTAACTCAATTTTCTGAATAATTCTTTTTAACCTCATCTGTGTTTTTTCTACTTTCTAAGATTAAGAATCCTGTGAGAAGACTGGAACTCTTCTCTGATTTAATCCCATACACAGATTTGTCTTTGACCCTACTCAAATCTCTCTTGTTTTCCGGAAGACATTGTAATGATAATTTTCAGGCAAAGGCACTATCTGAAAAGTAAGGCCAGTTTTCAGTCAAGTCTAAAGGACAAGATGCCACAATAATAGCTGCTCATATGATTTATTATAAGAGCAATTCTTTAAAAAGTAGGTGTGCGACCAAACAAAATTAACAACAGCAGAAGATCCATATATAAACCAGGGCAGAGAGAGTATTTAACGAAAAGAAAACTCATCATTATTTTGCTTAATCCCACATTTTTTTATTTGGTGCCTAGCCCTTTTACCATGTTTCTACACAAATTTAAGCTGGTTAGATTTGTCTCTCCACCTTCACTTAAATTATTGGAGCTGTAGATTCCTTAACAGTGAAATGAGGACCACAACCCTTTACTGCTTCACTAACCAGTCCAATTTTTAATTACTAAGGTACAGAAAAAGACTTTCTACCTTTACGCCCAGCATAAGCCTCATTTTTATAATCTGTAAGCATTTATTCCCTCAAGTTCATCTTCACCTGAATAAGGCAGTTGGTTCCTTGAATGTTTTCTTTGGCCCTTTTGTCCCCTGTCCTCTGTTTTATGGTCTCTGCAGCCAGTATTTAAACAAACACTTTAACACAGAAAACTCATCCTCTGTGTCCACAAATACATAAAACAAAAAGGTGAATGAAATCTATACTTGCTTCCCATCTTGCTTTCAGTATACCACAGCATGTATGAGACGTGAATGAGTGTGTGCAAGGTAAGGCAAAAGGGGAAGCAAAACTGCAAAATAAAATGGCTCTTGAAAAGCAGGAAAAGATGCTGTCTGGAGTTCACAAAATATCAGAAAGCTAGATTCAAATTTGCCCTTGAAGAAAGGAATGGAAAGGAGAAAGAAGACACTGGAAGGAATTCAGGAGGTTGAGTTCAAGTTTTCTTTTAAGTTTCAAGTTTGTCTGAACCAGAGACAGAGTTTGACTCTCAGTGCTGCTGACATTGCATAAAGTGAACCCACCAGTGAGGTTTAGATGAAACCTAGGTAAACAGCAGCAGATTTCATGCTGTTCTAATACAGACCCCTGTGAAAGCACAACTGTTCAGAAAAATATGTAATATACTTCAAGTGTGTGGGCCTACAAACCTCAAGAGGCACCACTGCAATGGTTCTAGCCGAGTGACTTCTAATTTGACACTGAAGAGGCAACCTACAAAGTAATAACTATGAAAACTGCACAGGGACAATAATTCAGCTTACCGTAGCTGTGTTTTAAGCACAAGGAGATCTGCTATATATTAGTGCTAACCTTAACACAAAGCTTACCTTGCTATCAGATGATTGCTCTGGTTTTTAATGTGTGTGATCCAAACAAAAAACAAATCATAGAAGGTGTTGTAGATTAAACACAGACATGTTTGATGTACCACATTACATATACAAAAAGAAAAAATAGAAGCATTTGTAGCAGAAAAACGAGCATGAAAAACAAAATCATTCTCTCTGAGATCACTGGCAAACCACCCATGATTTCACTGGACAAGGCAGGTAAAGTCTCTCTAGATGTCTCGTCTTAGCCAGGGATCGTTACTGAAGCCCTGTTCCATTACAAACATAAACCTTCCCTCCCATATAGCACTTTCTTATTCAAAGAACTGCTTGAGCAGTAGCTGATCAGCACAACAGCTCAATGGTAGGAGCAAGTATTATGTCCATTGTCCAGAGGCACAATGGAGTTCAGCAGTACCAATCCAGGCCCGAACAGGAATTAAAAATCATGAGTTCTGGCCTGGCACTAGTTCCTCCCCATGAATCTACAAGCAAACATTAAGGAGGAGAATAGTCATTTATTGATGCTGTTCTGCACTACTATGCATAAGACACATACTTAATTCCCAGTCCCTTGCTCTGCAGAGACCACAAGCACTTAAACCAGAATGTCTCATCACTTCAGTAATGACATCTCCAGGGATCTCCAGTATAGGGAGGATGGGCTACAAAATCTGAGAAAGTGACTGATTCTGTCTGTCTTGGTGCAAATGCTGATTCCTTAAAATAAGAACACAAGAAGCTGCTGCAACATGGTGTTATTAAAATTCTTAAATATATGTTTATTAATGAATACCTGAGTTTTATTAATCAGCTAGACCCCTCTGGATTTGAGAAGTACTGTGTGACACGGGGGTGACAAATTAAGATGCAGAAAAAATTTTGTATGCTCTGTGTAAAGAAAGTGCAAGACATAAAGTACAGAAACACACCACAGAGACACAGCAAAAACCGTAGGTACCTTGCTACATAATAAGTTTACTAAACCAGTCATCAGTCCAGACTAATAGGAGCTGTACATTTTTATTCCACAGTGCTTCAAAATCTGGGTCAGCCGAAAAACCCCCATCCCGGCTGCTTGCCGGAGCCCTGGCTTTGCCCGGCAGATGGAGGCATCGCCAATGCCGACTGCCTCAAGGAGCCAGAAGGCAGCAAACCTCTGCCTAAAAAAATAAAATACAACTGGCAGTGATATCTGTTTTGTTTATAATGTAATCTCTTTGCGCATTCTGAAACTTCGGGAATGCTTAAAACATTCTGGAAGTCAAGCAAGATCATATTTATCATGTCTCAGTAGTAAAATAGCTGACCTGTCCTAAATGCATGTAGGAAATTATTATGGTATTTGGAGAAGGCTTAAAAAATTATTTGAAACATTAGCAAGATATTTGCAGGCTGTAGTGTGAGCACCCCTTACAGGAGTCACACACAGGTGGGGAGCGGTGGGAGACCAGCTCCCTTATCCGCCTGGAGCCCAGGACCTGGACCTCGGCCACATCCTCGGCCTTAATTAGTTATCGGAAAAACACCCAGAAAGGTGGGGCATGTTGCTGCCTCTCAGAGCTGAGGGCTGAGAAGATGACAAGAAAGGAGGTAAGGGCTAATAGACCAAGCAAACATTTCAAACAGTGACCGGCTCTGCCGCCTCCCTCCCCCGCCAGGCACGGATGCTGGGCTGGGGCCAGCTCTCACTTGCGTTGCAGGGCCCTGGGTCAGGCGGCTGGGCCGTTCAGCCCAAAGATAAAAGCATATACCTATGTATAAACAAGAAACATACACCATCTGTGTCTCTAAACCAAGAGCTAGAGGCAGCAATGCCTGCCCTTTCCTCGAGGAAATGAGTAGGAAGGGGAAGGGAGAAGATACAGCTATGGCATTGCCCTGGGAGCTTGTGCAACCCCTTCAGCAAATCCTGTGTCAAAATCCACATAGCGATTGTGGGTTTCCTTGAAACAGCCTTTTGTCTGAGGAAGTGTTGTGCGGCTCATATAGAAGAATCTGAGTTTTCCCAGACCTCTGAGATGTTTAGCTGTGCAAAGGCTCTACCATGTGCCTGGGCCTCTCAGAAGCGTTACATCTCTGCTTTGGCCGTGGTCTAGATGTGTGCTGAGATGCTCAGGGATTCTGTAGCTGTGCTGTGTAGCAGTGCTCAATGAGGTTGATGCTTCCAAGATGTGTTTGCTGGATCTGCTGGGAACAAGCTCGGTATATGATACATCCCCAAAACATTATCTTTACTGCTTGTGCACAGAACAAGTGTTTGTCACATAGGTACATGCTTCTGCCTGGGAAATCCCTTGTAGATATAGATGTGTGGAAAGGAGAGAGTAAGTGGTGTAGCAGATGTAGCAGGGAAAAGAAGTCTTTGAAGGCAATTTGCCCCAGAGGAATGGCTCAAGTGCAGTGACTTCTTCATGTTTTCACGTATACTGTGCTTAAAGGCATAAACTTGGGCATTAGAGTGCAAGCCACTCTCCCACAGACACCTGCATGTCTTCAGCATTGCATACTTTCTATTATGAATAACAGTAACACCTTGCTTTTGTGGCAGGATTGTGAATAAAATCTCTTATAAAATCAGCCAGTGCTGTGCAGACAGCTTCAGACCCCTGCAATCAATACTTTATGGATAAGTTGATGCGTGCACTCTGAAGAAAATGAAATGAAATGTACCATGTCAGTTTACATAATCCAAGAGCCGATAGCCTTCATTTTCTGAGCCATCAAAACAAAGATATAAAACAAGGAGATCGAGAGGGTGGAGTTTAATCTCTGTATATTTTGCTTCTTTTTTTTTTTTCCAAAAAAGTCTCAAAACCTCTTTAAGGGGGAAGAAGCAACTAAGAGTGTCATAGCATTTCAGACATAGGCTGAAAAAATGGTGTAAGCTGGGAAAAATGCTGCATAAACACTCTTCCTTCTGTATTATGCTGGCTGCCTGACACATTAGATAAGTCAGTGAAAGGCAAAAGCTTTCAGTGTCTGTCATCTGAATTTACCTCAGGACTTCAGTTTTCAACTTTATTTAGGTTCCTGTAGCACCCAGAAAGAATACGAGGGGAATACTCCTGGGACCGTGGACAACCAGAGCCAAGCCCATGCTGTGAGAGTGTGGTCTCAGAGTCCCCTGCTCTTCTTGCCTTTGTAACTTTGTGGCTATTAGATTCATGTGCATGTGCAACCATAAAAGGTTGTTTCAATGATGAGAGCTCTTCAAGATCCCTTGTTTAAGCACCATGACTTTCACATGCAGGTGATGGCTTCCACAAGTCCTGTCAGCTTCAGGTACAGATTATTCATCCAAACATGCACACAGGAACTCTTTTGTGTATGGCGGGATGTGCACAGAATTCTTGGCTGGGTTGGAAAATATTGGCTTGTATTAAAGATGGAAACATTCCCTATTCATGTTCATCCTCTAATTGTTTGAAATAGGTTATACATAAGGGTCAATTTCTTCCCATAGAATGATTTCAGAGAGTTACTCTGATAATATGACTTATCAGATGTATATATGCAAGACAGATATCTGGCAGTTACATGAAAATGAAAAAAAAAAGTATTTTCTATTATTTTTAACAAATATCATGACAATTGTCATATAAATAAATAAATGTTAAAAAATAAACAGACACAACCTCATGTCTGCCAAGTTGGCAGTTACATGCCTAAACACCCTTACAAATCTGGAACACTATAGTGCTACAGCTGGTCCTACCTCTCCAAGTTACCCTTTCTTTATTTTCAGGGGGAAAAAAACCCAAAACAGCTAAGAACTTTGAGAAAGGAAGGAGAAATAGGTTGCCCTTTATGTAGACACTCATGCCTGTACTGGAATATTTAAATATATACCTTTACATTTGAAAATTTTTGCATTTACTTTAAACTGCACAGTTCTGTCAATTGACATGATTTACAAGATGAAATAAAAGGTTAAAAAGTTAAGGACAAAGCAAACACTACAAAATACCTTAGTTTGGACAATTGGTATGTATTATTTGAATCTAGTACCTCTTGGGCAATATTTATGTTCCATTTAAGCAGGGAAGGTCTCAAGAGAACAAGCGGTTGCTGACTAGTCTCTTTCTAACCTAGGGCATCAACAGGTTACCCTAAATCCCCTAGCTTTTCTGTAATGTGCTGTCAGAAACCACTTCATGGTAAGTGCCCAAGACATTTAAGAGATGGATCTTACTCTCAAGGGGACCTTGTGGTGAGGGCAGTGGACCTGCCGGGAAAGCAAAGTTAGAGTCTGCATGGAAGGTCCACCTTTCAACTCAGTTGAACCAAGGGCTGAGGAAGAAGAAAGGGTTTTAGTGTAAATGGAGATGTCAAAACTGACAAGGAAAAGTCAAAACAAAGCCATCCACAGCAATCAACGTAGTACCGATTATTCAAGAACAGAATCTGTTGCTAGGTGCTGGCCAGGAAGAAAATACACGCGCTGTCTTACCTGTTTTCATCTCCCCTGTCAGCTTGCCCCACTAATTTATTTCTGTACTACTTTGCTTCCTCACTTTAGTCTTCCTTCTTGCGTTTTTCATCACAGTTTCTCCCTAGAGCTCTTCCTCATCCTGGGCTACTAATCTGTGGGATGATAAACACAGGAGACAAAGCTTTTTTCCTGCTGTTGCCGTCAGCTACTTTTTTTTTTTTTTGTTCTTGCTCTTTCTGTTCTCCCATTCTTACTGATCTCCTCTGAAACACACAGGGCAGAGGACAGTAAAGAAGCACAGAAAGAGGGGAGAAGTATAAATTAAGTTATTGTCCAATGCAGAAGAAGGCTCAAGTTACAAGATCTTTAGATGGAAAAACTATCAGAAGTAAGGTTTTAGAAGAAGAAATGTCTTCCCTGCTGACAGCACTGTGAGGGATAGCTTCAGGGCAGAATTTTAAAAACAGGTTGTCTTGACCTCTCTCCAGCCTTGCATGGTGCTCAGCATGATAGAGCAGGGAAAAAAAAATGATACTGGGTCAGACACAAAGACACATCGCATTGCAGCAGAGATGCAATAGCTCCCCTGATTCTTCTGTGGCTCTGGATGGCAAAACTGGGATACTGCATTCAATATGACCACAAGAAAGATTTGAAAACAGAGAGTTCAGAAAAGAGCAACAAAATAATTAAGGGACTGGAGGGATTTACCTATGAGGAAGATTAAAAGAACTGAATAAATATGTATAGTTTGGCTAAGCGATAACTAAGGAGAGGCATGCTAACCATCTACAAATATTTGACTGGCATACACACTAGGGAGGGAAAGGAATTACTTAGCATGAAACAAGCAAGTAATGGGATGAAATTAAGAAATGGAAAATTGAGGCAGAATTTAAGGCAAATCCTCCTGACAGTGAATTCTAATAGTCTGCGGAAAACATACCAGCATATGTGCAATAGGGAACAGTCTTGCACTGATAAGAAGGGGAACTTAAATGACTTGCTGGGCCTCTCCAATCTCAAATATTTATGATTCTATAATTAAGTATTATTAAATTTAATGGCATGTGCCACTTTCTTTTTCAGCAAATTCTGACTCTTGCCTCAGGTTAGAAGTGTGCAATTATTTCCTAACTAAAGGTCTTATATTTTAACTCATGAATTCTCCTAAAATTAACTAGGAAGGACTCTTTTTTTTTTTTTTTTTTAACCTAAATTAAATTTCTGTTAATGCATTTTCTCTTATTTTCAAATAACAGCTATCTGCCCCTACTAGTGACTCAGCAATCCCTCTTTATGCAAGGCAAGCATGCATAGTTAAGGCTGTGTGGCTTAATGCCTGAACCTGGTCAGCCTCAGGTTGAACACCTGCTGTGTTCAAGCAAACTGCAGTTCCAAAGCCCAGATGAGCACAGAGGCTCTTCTTACTCTGAGGATGAACTGCATGCAACAAAGAAAAAAAATGTTACATGGTATTGCCAACTAAGAGCTGCTTACGGAGCTTTGAACCTAGATCGT
The DNA here is from genome assembly GCF_000699105.1 of Pygoscelis adeliae. NCBI lineage: Eukaryota > Metazoa > Chordata > Aves > Sphenisciformes > Spheniscidae > Pygoscelis > Pygoscelis adeliae. Next base: position 6,179,637 of record NW_008824791.1, read on the forward strand.
GTCTATATGAAGTGCCTCATGTCACCGCTTAACCCTGTGTCGCAGCACCATTCATAAATACAAACAAGTGTTTATATAGTAGTTGCCCAAGCTCCCAGCCGGTATCACAGCTGGTCAATAGCAAGTTTCTTCTATTTTACCTTGGAAACTCCTTCATTTTGGTACATATGCCTGCTTCTGCCAACACATACTCCAAAATGTATCCTGAAATGTGTACAAGTCTAGGAAGTGATCAGAGGATTGCAGTCTCATGTGAGCAGTCATTTTGGGGATCCAAGTGGTTTGTTCTGATTTGTCTCAGCATGTGCTGCCTAAGGTAGTTGTAGAAGACAGTGTTGTAGTTTTTGCTGATATTCTACCATTGGATGTGTCACATGCACAGGCCCCCAAGAGAGTTTATACAGTCTAAATCTTTGTGAATTATTATATAAATATATCTTTTCTTCAGGTAGCAGTGTTGTTCACCTCCCACTGTGGAAGGACATTTGTGATGCTTAATGTGATGCTTTCGTTTGGTTTCCTTGTGTACTGCAGCTGCAGACTGGATAATTTACCAACACTGTATCAACAATTCTCAACATTCATATTCGCTTCATTCTTGACTACTTACTTAAAGATCCTCTTTATTATATGTGTTGGACTTCAACCTCACCCAAGGCAGTAAATGACAGTAGGGTTTCATCTGGAATTAAGATGTCATGACAGTAATGCCTACAAACACGTTGGTGTAGCACAGCTAGCACAGGCTTCATCATGAAGGACGAAATGTATCTCTCTCCAGCCCCATCACTTAACCCCCTCTTCGTTACCTGCCACAGGGGTGCCTCTGATCCATAAGCCTGGTGCACTTGCCTGCCTGCATGTCCAGTAGCTGGTCCACTGAGGAGATCAGAGAATGTGAGAGGCTGGGTATTTCTTTCTAGTGTGAGTAAATCCTTGGCGAAAGATCCCGGATGCTAGCATTACAGTATTCTGAACAGAACCAGAAATTCTGAACCAGAAATCTATTTTCCAAATCTTTGCACTTTTAAGATAATGCTGTAGCAATCAAGCTGAAGTAGGATAATTAAACAACACACTCCCTCCTCTCCCCGCTTCCCCCAATAACTCTGCAGCCCTGCCTGTCATTTCTCAGCACTGAATTGCTAAGATGCGGGTGGCTGATATGAAAGCTCAATTTGCTTGGCATAGGCATTTTACAGGAGGTATGGGTTCAGTACGGTTTCCTCACAAGGAAATAGCCACAAGGAGCCCTGGCTGCTCACGTGGATAGTTTAGCAATGGACTGTGTCCAGCCAGAAGTAGGTGAAAAAGCTGTCGGCAAAGGAAGGGAAGAAAGAATGAAAACATTTGCCCCCTTTCCCAAAGCAAGAACAGACACAATCTTGCTCTTTTTTTGAAACAAAAGGATTGTGAATCCAGTGTCGGCAGCAATGCTAAGTGTCCTGAAGGATCTAGATAGTTGGGGTGCAAGAACTGGATTGCTGCTTGTCAGAATTTGTCTATCTTTCTAATATTCTGTCCAAAACACTAAGCAAATCAGTGATAACATGCTACTGACAGATCTTCATTAAGGTGCATCAAGCTTTAGCCATCGCTTTAGTACACAGTCCTCTCTTTGCCTCCACAGCTTCTATTAAAAGAACTTCTGAGACCCATTATATGTTGCAGTTTTGGTCTTCAACCCATGAGAAGAAGAATTATCCTTTCACTTCTAGCCACCAAATACAAAGTCCTTCTCCAGATCTGTATTTTTCAGGAACCTATAGCTTTCCCATTCTGGAAAGTCTTTTAAAATCATAGAATCATTAAGGTTGGAAAAGACCTTTAACATCATCGAGTCCAACCATCAACCCAACACCACCATGCCCACTAAACCATGTCCCTAAGCACCTCATCTACACGTCTTTTAAATACCTCCAGGGATGGTGACTCAACCACTTCCCTGGGC
>NW_008824791.1:6181888-6182159 GCF_000699105.1 Pygoscelis adeliae
CAGCACCTCGACGTCCTTCTTATAGTGAGGGGCCCAAAACTGAACACAGTATTCGAGGTGCGGCCTCACCAGTGCCGAGTACAGGGGCAAGATCACTTCCCTGCTCCTGCTGGCCACACTATTTCTGATACAGGCCAGGATGCCATTGGCCTTCTTGGCCGCCTGGGCACACTGCCGGCTCACATTCAGCCAGCTGTCAACCAACACCCCCAGGTCTTTTTCTGACAGGCAGCTTTCCAGCCACTCTTCCCCCAGCCTGTAGCGCTGCATG
>NW_008824791.1:6184203-6197925 GCF_000699105.1 Pygoscelis adeliae
CACTCCCTAACATACAGAGCCACCCCACCACCTCTCCTTCCTTGCCTGTCCCTTCTGAAGAGTTTATAGCCATCCACTGCGGCACTCCAGTCGTGGGAGTCACCCCACCATGTTTCTGTGATAGTGACTATTTCATAGCTATCCTGCTGCACAATGGCTTCCAGCTCCTTCTGTTTGCCTCCCATGCTGTGTGCATCGGTGCAGATGCACTTGAGCTGGGCTATCGATTTCGTTCCCAGCATTAGCACGCCACCCCTAGGCTCATCTCTAGCGAGTCTCGTTTTATGAGTATGTATTACAATCAACATCAGTTTAACCTATGTATTACTGAGTAAGGGGGAGAAAAAATTTTACATTTTTAGATTAAAAAGCATAAAACAAGACTCACGGCTTCTGAATATGCGTTGTTCAGGGTCTTGTATAGAATCTATCTTAGTTTTGTGTGCGGTTTTGCCTTCGATAGCTAGGTATTTTTTTTACTTCCCTAACAGCCTTCACTGTTACAAAATGCCTTCCACTAGGTAGTCCACATTTTTACCTTCGTAATTTTAGGCCATAGTTGCTTCTTGCACGTGCCCAGCCCCTGGGAAAACAAAATAAAACAAAACATCCAAACCACACATTTTTATATCATTCTGCTTATCACTCACAGAAAATAAAGAAAAAAAAATTAACAGCTTCCTTGTGGTATTTTCTGTAGGCTGCTTGCTTAACTTTTTCATCAGTTAGATTTTTCTGAATTATTCTGTGGTGACTATTGTTGCTTGTCTCTTCAGTTTATTGATTATTTCCATAGCCCTCAGCATAGACACTGTTCAGGAAAAAATACTAATATAAAATGAAGAGGCTTCTTTCTCTGGCTTCTGAACTGTAAGTCAGGCACTCTGCATAGTTACCATACAGAGGTAGAAGTTATTTATATATTTCCTTTCACACAGAGTTTCTGTTGAACAGGAAACAAAATACATACTTCTGGAGATACACAAAACAAAATAGCAGTTTACTCATGCATAGAGAGCAAATTACTTTTGGGTAGAATAAGAATGTTACAGTCCAAAACTGATGTGGTTTTCATGTTATCTTAAAGAATAATATCAAACCTTTCCTCACTGCATTTTTTTTTAATGAAAATGAGAAATAACTTTGCACCACTGAGGTACTCTTGGATTCAGGATATTTCTACACTCTGTGACTTCTAGCAGAGCTCCTGGCTTACTTCTGTGAAGGCAATTTTGCTGTGACACCTGTGAGATAGCATCTATAGATTGTTCTGCAAAATGTAGCTTTCCATTAGGAGATGGGGTGACTATTCTCTAGCAATCAGAACTCTTTGATAAACATTTATTTTTGTCTTCTTTACCTAGACAAGACTGTGCCATAGTGTTTGGAACATCTGCTGGGCTGGATCTTGCTATATTTCTTGTAACTGCTGGAAATCTATATAGTGACTGCTGCTAGCAGTGATAACAGCGGTCAGACAAGCAACACCGTTTTTTAAAGTATCCTGTTTACTATATCCCACCTCACAGAGAAGATCTTGTGTCCTTACCACTCAGGCATAGCTGGGAAGGGGCTGATGAAGGACAAGGGGACACACTGCAATTGCACCAAGAGCTGTGCTCTTGCTGCAGCAGACTCCTATCCACCATGACTTTCTGATCTCTGTGATCTAATGGTGGTGGCAGGTTGAAATTTCAGCTTACTTCCTCTACATTAATACCTCTCCTGTGAGACGCCAAAGGAGGCTTTATCACCTCCATCAGTTTCATCTCAGCAAGCAGCTCATCTTGGGAGGGGGAAGTTCTGGACCAGATGTTTGCAACAACTTCATATCCATACAGCACCACCTGGGCAACACACAGTCAATGGAAGAGTAAAACTGTTATTTACTTCTTCTAATGAAATCCTAATTTGACATGAATGGATGTGCTTTTGTCATAACCAACTTAACTCTTTTGCAGAGTTTTGCAAGAAAGGAGGCATCTCATTTCCCTGAGCCAGCAGTCAGTTTGGTGTTTTGCATGACTTCCTTGTTAATCTTCAGGTTTACCATGACAGCAATACACTTTTTTAAAATCACATATGGTTGTGGGGTTTCAACTCCATAATTTCTGTTCTTCCTCTGCTGTTGCTTTTTGCAGAGCAGCTAATTTTCATTCCAGGGATGGTGTACAGAGCAGCCCACTAGTTAACACAAAAGGCAGCCATCTGACAGACTGGGAAAGGACTTGGGCTTTCTGTTCTAATAATCACAAGTGCCAGTAACAGGACAGGAGGAGAGACTCAAACACAAATAAATTAATTAGCAAGGACATTATTTATACACTGGGAATTCCTATTGTATGTGGTGTCTGCTCTAATAACCCGTGGACAAATCACCTCCCCTTGCTATAACACCTTAGGGAGAGGGCCAACAGAGAAAGACAACTGTAAGTTCCTGTCTAAAGGGAAGAGGATAAGAAGCAGCTTGAAAATCTGCAGGGAAAGACCTTGCCTATGCATAAAGAGCAGAGCGATCCATACGGACACCTGCCCCTCACAACAGCTCCTCTTGCTCCTGGCTAGATGTGTTACAGAGTGATCTGGGGCTAATATCAACAAGATTGTGGTACATGGGGATTTGAACACTCCAAGCTTGCTTTTCCTAATGCAGTGAAAGACAGGTGAATGTGGAGCTTTTAGGAGAAAAGACATCCTTCCATGAAGGTCAAGAAAAACTAAGAATCTCTTCCTTGCTTATGTATTCTTTGTGAAAGCAATCTAGTTTTCATGCACCATATGAAAATGAATAAAAATAAATCTGTGGTAAGGACCCTTTCCCCTTTATGACCCCTGTATTTGGAGGGGTCTGTATTTGGACCAGATTGTTAACTCTTAAGGGGAAAAATGCCAATGTTGTCAGGGGAGCCCAAATTCTTATTTCTGGCCCATAGTGACTAACCCTTTTTATTGGGCAGTTTAGTTGGCTACTTTATAAAAGAAGAAGAATGAAAAAGATAAACTCTTTGGTTTCTTTGCTATAAGTCTGTACATAGTGGATCATAAGATTCTGACCTTTAGACCTAGCTTAAGAAAAAATACAAAAAGTAAGGTATCCATTAAACATTTGACTTTTATGGCATCCTTACCTATGAAGCACGTGTTCCTTCTGTATTGCTGAGTCACTCCAATGTTCAGTACTATTCAGAACAGCATCTGAGCTTTTCTTGGGAGGTTAAATTCATCTGCTATTTTGTAAGGAAATAAAAATATTTTTTTACGCACGTTTTTGTTTTCTCTATCAGTGAACACATAGGAGCTGGGTATTTAGTTACATGATGTAATTTGTCACATTTGTTGCTGCAATAGTGATAGCCCACGATGGTATGAAGCTATGATATTTAAGACAGAAAAGGTATGATATTTAAGACAGATGGTATTGAAATCCACAGTACTTTAAAGCATCTGAATTTTAAAAAAGGAAAGAAGAAAGAAACACTTTCCACAACATATTTAAAGACAAACATAACTGTATGATTTATGGTACATGGTAATTACTTCTCTGTTTGAGATGTTCACTATTTTCTCCCACTGTAATTTCACATACTGGATAATGAGTATCCTCTGCACAGAAAACAGTAATGGCTGTGCGGCAGGAGGATGGTTACTTGATTGTTTTACAATAAAACGTCGTCTCACTTCTTCTCAGTGCGTGACTCAAATACAGGTGTGCAGAGGAGTAAAACTGAAAGGGCAGAATATCAAGTTAAAAAAAAAGAAAGATACTTTGTTGAACAGTCCAGCAGAGCAAAGCAAAGTCATACTGTATAATATTGATATGAACATGAACATCAGTTCTTGAACTGATATGAGCATGAGCATGAAATTTGAATTTTCAAACAATCCCCTGCAGATGACCCTTAGAATATAACTATTGACTCCATATGGAGGTAAAAGTCTGCCTCTTTTTGTTTCTGAAGGATCAGACACAAAACTTGAAATAGCAAATATATGTAGAGTTTTGCCTGAAATGCAGATTTTTAAAAACTGTCTAATGACTCAGTGCAAGAATATCACAGTTGTATCCAAACTCCCTTTCAGTTCTGTGGGAGCAGAGTATGATCTGCTAGGAAATAAATATTCGGTTTCCTTTCTAATATAAATCAGCTGATGGAGGATTATATCATGGAAATTTTAGACTGTGCAGGGAATACGTAGATATTAAGTTAGTGTTGTGCTGGGTTTTCTTTAAAGCATTTGTTAAACTATTCTTTGTATCAGGCTTTAAGTACATGTCACCAAATTTTGGACTAAAAGCTGTTAAACATATTATTTGAAACCATTGTATTTTTTAGTTTGAAAGATGTTTGGTAATGGATAAGGAATTTAAGTTTATTACTATGCTACTGGATACCTGTGTTACAGAATTCGTATAAATGTATCCGATGTAAACATAGTAAATATTGCCAACACAAGGTAAAACCTAATGCTTCAACAGGGCCTGAGCTTACTATGATAGAATGATGGATTCCAAGATATGCTTAGGGAAAAAAATGTTTCCATAACTTTTGAGTGATAAAGTTTACATTTACAGATCTTCACAAAGATCTGAATGGATACGTCAATCCTTCAACAAATACGCCTTTCACTTAGGTTTTTACAGTGCTATTCTGTATTTTAAACAGGGTCAGATGCTTTTCCTCATGGAGACGACCTGTCTGCTGAAAAATAGAGGGGAAAATAGAAAGGAGGAGATTCCTAAACAACATTATTTGTAGGTAAAAAACCTACTCTTACAGTGAGTTATCCAAAGGTAAATACACAAACCAGTCATAGTGAGGGAACAGCCTAGAACAGTAACCGCCTGATCTCAGCCAAACCTGAGAAATAATTTCCTGCATATAGCCAAGAGGAAATAAAAATCCCCCAAATCATACTAGACAAAAAAGGGTATAATGCAGTCTCATACATTGTAGAATCCAAAGAATAATATTTAAATACAATGCCATCATCCTATTTCTAGGAAAGTATAATTTCTATAATTCATTAGAATGTTATGTATTTCAATACATTGAAAATCAGTTTGAATTTAAACTACAAACTAATTCTCAATACAAAGATGAAACTTAAAAAGGAAAAACAAATCTTATAGAATCCTCCCAGAACTAATATTGGATTTCTCCAAGTTCAAATTGCAATAATACCATCATTAAGTGAGTCCTCAATTAACCTCATCTGACATTCCAAGCAGAATATTTTAAGGGTTGTGAAGCACGCAAATAGAAACTTCAATTAAAGACTGACTTCATGCCTTGGACAGCCTGTGAGAATAATGTGAAAAATTATGTAACCAGCCCAGTGCTTCAATAAACACCCACAGATGATGGAGAGGAGACTGACAAAATTGAGGATCAGCATCCTAATTCCTTTCTCAGGTACAGCCTAGAAAGATTATGAACTTGTTTACATGGGGGAGCAGGGGCTCCCTTCACATTCACTCTGAGCTTGGTTTCTGCACGTTCAGATGACCTGCATTCACACAGCACAAATCTTATCATGCATTAACTGCTGAGATAAAATATATTCTGTGCTCCTTTTGAAACCGTAGTAGATTCAGAGTGCATTAACTGAAAGCATACTAATATTCATTGGGTGCAGCTGGACCACACACTCTCCTGGAAAGCCGCCAAGTGCTCTTGCAGGGGACAGCCCTGCGTGCCCACGCCTGCCCTTGCCTCTCACCATCAGGTGTTGCTGTCCAGTTAAATGGTGGCATGCAGCTGGGACGAGCCCTTTGCTGGTGGCAAACACAATTGGGAGGTCGCAGTGGCGATGCACGCTAATTAATATAACCGTGCTCTGGCATAAAAGCATCGTCTGCCTAGAGTATAGAATACGGTACGTGAGGGATCTAGGGAAGACGGAGAGATATTGCTGTGATGTGGTGTGTGTGGGAGGGGTAATTGTAGGAGGAGGTATGGGTTTATTGCAGATGCAGGGGCTGTGAGGTGAAGGGATGTAGGGCACAGATCTGTGGGAATGTCTGTTTCCCAGACATCCTAGAAGGGGAGAGGTGAAGGTTTGGGCTGCTGTGTGATGAAATGTGGCAAGAAGGATATCTCTGCAGGTGGCTGATTTGCCGATGGGTCAGAGCTGAGTTTTTCTGCTGTTCTGGACTGAAATGAGGGCTCAGCACGAACCTTTTTACACTGCTCGTGTAAACCCTGTCAGCACTTTGCATAGGCAGCTTGTTAGTACCAAGAAAGTGATCTCTGGGCTTGTAATTATTCTTTTCATTGACTTCTCTGACTTTTACCTTTTCTTTTGCTTCCATTAGATGTAACCAATATTCCATATTTTGATATGCCTCCAGGACCTGTTTTTTCCATGTATCTGCTGGAGACTTGTAGCTGTTTGAATTTTTAACCTTTCCTCACGTGCTGAATGCAGTGACTGTGGCAGAGAAAAAGCTACTCAGACTCACTGCTTGTTGTGTTCATTTAAAATTCCCTGCTCCCAATCCGACTATCAACAGTTATTTGTGTGTATTTGCACAAGCCCTGTTTTTTCTCCCTGCGTGCTGATAACCCTTTCCCCTAAATGTTCAGAAGGGTAACTTATTTTCCCTGTTCAACCCCAAAAATACTGTTTTAAAAAAAGTTGTGATAATGTAGTAGTTCACCGCATCTCAGCTATCCATTCTTAACTGTTCCCCCTTTCCCTTCTGCCATCTGACACATACATTTTTTCCTTCCACTCTTCTTTGGCTTCTCCCAGCAAGGAAGTTCCTCTTCCCATAGCACTCTCAAAATGGTGACTGCCGGCTCCTGCCTTTTGATGCAAAAAAAGGAAGGAGAAACACTGTCCCCCTACCCCCAAAAAAACCCTATTAATAGAAGTGTACTTACTGTGCACAGTGCAAACTAAGAATAGTGTGAAGTACTATATCCTAATTAACAGGGTACAGTAATGCTCTCATTTTAATCAATGGGTTTTGAAGTTCCAGCTTTCATGGTATGTAATGAAGTACATTTCCAAGTGCTGTATCATAGAGCTCTATAGCATATTTTATAGGCATTTTCTTCCCCAATTACAAAGGGCAGAATTTCTGTAGCAGAAACATATTTTTGAGGCTTTTTCCCAGGATAAAACTTAGCAATGCAACTGTAAATCAGCTCTGCATAAGAAATGCATAGACATAGTGAGCGGTGAGGCAGGAGGCTGTGGACAACATTAACCCCTGACATTCTGCACTGTTCTTTCAAAACACTGTTGCTACCACCGGCGTAACTTTGTGCCTGTCCTCAAGAGGTATGACATGGACTTTACAGTACAGCAAATTGAAGGTGGGAAGCAGCAAGAAAAGAATTTGTGGCAACGTGAGGCTTAAAGGCTGCAAGCTTTTCTCTCTGTCTTTTTGTGAACTAATCATTTCAAACCGTTGCACCCTTATAGCCTTCGCTATTTCTTTCTTACCTTCAGCTTGGCCAGTTTTCTTGAGAAATGAGGCTTATACAGAAAGCTTTCCATGTACCTGTATGTCTGTCTTTCCTCCTTCCCTTTCAATAACTTTTGAACTGACAGGAGAGTTTCAGCCACCTTTGACAAAAAATATCAGGTTTCAAACACACGGTGCTCCAAAAAACTTTGGGAAAATGTGTGACTGGGTAGAAGACAGAAATGTGCTGAAGGACAGGCAGGGATGTCTCAGCCCACAGCCTTTCTGCTTGGCTCTCCCAGTAGCCAAGGACCACAGCTGGCTGAGCAGGCTCTGCATGCATAGCTCTAAACTGCTGATGGCATATGGTGCTTCTTGCATACCACATGGACATAGAGGAGGGGGCTTATTGCAGTCGGGAATATTGGGGACACGGAGGGGAAGTAAGAATACGGTATGTGAGGGATCTAGGGAAGACGGAGAGATATTGCTGTGATGTGGTGTGTGTGGGAGGGGTAAGTGTAGGAAGAGGTATGGGTTTATTGCAGATGCAGGGGCTGCGAGGTGAAGGGATGTAGGGCACAGATCTGTGGGAAACCTAGCTTCATTTCTACCCATGGATATGGAACAACACGTTGGTTGCAACCTGTGTAATTTCACACAGTTTTTTGAAGCAGTAGTTAAATAGTTATATCTTCTTACTTGTATTTTGCAAAAATAAAGATTTGCTTTATTCATCTGAGATATGTTTTTTATGAGGTTTATAATACTAGCTACGTAAAAGAAAAGTATATTTTTCATACTTAAGATTTTTTCATGGTTCAATAGACTAAGTTTAAAACAAAATGGAATAACAGTGGGAACATAACCACACCACGCACACAATGAAAGCAGTGTTTCCCCACTTTAAAAGCTCTTTGTTCAACATCCCTGCAACATTCACAAAATAGTCTGTGAACTCCTTAAGACATAATCTACTAAATGTTCACAAAATACACAAGAAAATGCTACACAAAAAAAAGGGGGGAAATCATATAGGCCCTAAACTCTGAACTTTAAACCATCACAGTTTATCCTCCATATAGAACACAAAAGCCTTCTCTGATTAAGTGTCCAGAGCAAATGTGATTTTGGGGAGGGAGTTTCTCTTCATTTCTCTGCTCTCTTAGCTGTACAAATTGTAGCATGCAATTATGTGAGAAAAGCAGGTACTGCCCAGCAGCTGGTAGCCTACTTACAGCACAGTGCCATCTGCCCTCAGTTTCCAAAACCTTCTCTCATCCTCCAGTAGCTTAAGCGATAGTTAAATTGCTCTTTCTTGTGATTTTTTTTTTTATTTAGAAAAAGGCAGGAGAGTGTTAGCAGAGTCTCCCAGGATAAAAGTTCTGTCATCTCTATCAAAGTGATCAAGGTGGTGGGAACAGCATTATCTGTTTCACTAAAGAAAATAGGTATGACTTAACGGCAAGTAGTGCATCTTGTGCTTTTGCTAATCGTGCTACAGTGATATGGATAAAGTTGCCATAATAACGTACAAGGCCAAAAGTGTTACAGAAGCTGGTCTGTCTCTGAACTCTGAATTGCAGAGCTGAGGCCAGCAGACAGCAAGATGTCGAATACATCCCCTCCCCCAAACCTGATACATGTTGGTAAAGACTAGCAGTGCAACACCGGGCACTTTTTATTCAAAGCAGTTTGAAAAGGTACCAGACTGTCAAAAGGGGCAGATCTAGGAATGGGTATGTGTGAATTTGGTCCCAGAATTGCAGTTGCAGAGAGGTAAGGTTCACAGCACACCAAAAGAAAAAAATAATTCACAATGCTTATCACCTACATGCACAAAAAATAGAACAGAGTGAGTAGGGAGGAAGAAGCAAGCTCACTCAGACGGATATAGTGCAGTACTGAATATGCGACTGCTAAAGGGGTCATGCCTTTGTGCAAACCAAACAGGTCACTTAGGCAGGTCTGGGAGAAGCTATTTCTGCTGATATTCAAAGCCAACTGCCCCTTTCAGAGCGTCATTCCCTTGCTCTTCCTTATACCCGTCTGCACAGTGACTCTTCTCCCCGTATTCTGTACTTATAATTGTTTGTTTTTTGATATGCTCACCTACTTACTAGAACTAATAATAAATAGAATAGATAGATAAAAAAAGCGAGACTCTTAAACCTGCCAATGTAAATTAGGTTAAGACGAAGCGTTCAAGATAAGCTAAAAGCGAATTAAATGAAAGCCAAGCTCTGCCCAAGAGATTGCCTCTACACACTAAAGAAAGGAGAGCCAACTCGCTTCCCCAAATGAGGAATCAGCACTTACGTAGTGGCCAATATAACAAAATTCCTTTTTTCCGTCTACTTGTTAGGAAGATCCTCACCACATCCCACCTGGCACAGATGTAATCAGAGAAGTTTTAATCTTTTCTCATAAGCCAGTCCCCTCAGCAATCACTAGCATTGCATTTCTTTGAATTCCAACTACTCTGCAACATTATGGTAAGAGGTTGTCCAGCCCCGTACACTGTCTTCAGAGGGCCAGCTCCCTTCCCCATCAGAGAGACCCAAGGGCATTCAGTAGGAAACATTAAGCATCTTGCAGGATCAACCAAGATTTTCCTTTTCACCATTCGCAAACAGAACGGGATTATTGTGTCTTCCTGAATAAAGATATAATGGTTCTTCATCAGCAGACTGAAAAAATAAAAAGAAAAAAAAATTCAAAAATGGCTCTTTTGCTGTGATACTGCATTGCAGATTCGCATTTAATTTTCTGCCAATGTTATCCACTCAGTCTCTTTCAACATTGCTGTTTTCCAAATTTTTCCTCCCACTGAATCTGTATGTTTGATTAATGTTTTCCCAGGTGTCTGAACCTGGGGAAAAAAAGCACTTTCAGTCTCATTTTGTTAAGTGCTAAGAATCTCTTTGATGATCCATAACTAATTTTACTGTACTTGTCACAAAGCAGATGTGTGGCAATAGTCCCCTAAGCATGCTGCATTCAATCATTACAAACTCCAGAGTTCTTTCTTTTCTCCCCCTTTTTTGTGTTTATTTTTCATTAGTAATTAACCTTCACGGTTTATCATATTCTCTTTCACTGCACATTTGACACGAGTTACACAGTTGGTCCAACCACGTTTTATCCCTCTTTTTAGTTTCATCCCTTTGTAGAATAATACATTAAGATGCAGTTTCAGGAACATAATAAGTCTTCATTTTGGCTATTTTGTCTCAATCATTTAGTGCATTAGCTCTCCTTATTTCTAATTTACCTGAAAACTTTTTGCATTCAAAGGATGGAGAGTCTTTAAACATTAAGAAGAGGAACTATTAAAATGAAAGACTGTAAATAATTCCTACTTAAAGAAGGTGTACTCTGTTATCTCTAACTCAGCATCCATAATCTGCAATAGCTTTAAAGCTCACCTTTGTTTCAGCCCTCTCTCCTGGAAAGGTAAAAATCGCCTCGGAATTGTCCCTCTTATTTCTGATAGGCCTCAGCTATAACAAAAACAGAGACATGACTGATGCTATTGAATCTGACAATGGGAGGAATTCATGGAACTATCTAAAAAGAAAAAAAACCTTTGCAACTGTACAGAAAATGCGACTATTTAGAATCACAGAGTAGCTGAGGCTGGAAGGTATCTCTGGAAACCATCTAGTCCAACCCCTCTGCTCAAAGCAGTGTCACCTAGAGCAGGTTGCTCAGGGCCATGCTCAGTCAGAGTTTGAATATCTCCAATGATGAAGACTCGACAACCTCTCTGGGCAACCTGTGCCAGTGTTTAATCACTCTCAGTAAAAAAAGATTTTGGTTTTTTCCTTTTGTTTAAAAAGAAGTTTTTATATTTCAATCTGTGCCCATTTACTACTTTCAAAAGTCACACCTCATTACACTGACAAAACAGGTTTCTTGCCAGGGTATTTTTTACAAGAAAAATAAATCGGCTACAAATGTGCATCTATTTTTCTGCAGAAGTTGTCAAAGTGCAATTGTAATCCAACCTAGATATTTGTGCTACTAGATGTATCGAAGTCCTTATGAAACAAAAGTAGTATCTTATTCACTGTAATGTATATGAAAAATACACTGGCTATATACAGAAGTAAAGGAATTATTTGCCAGTGAGCGTTGGAATAGAAGCCATAGAATATTTTTTTTTGTAGTAATGTCAGTAGGTATTAAGCCAGAAATTACAGTATTGTTCTTGTCCCTTCTTCTAAAACCATAGGAGAATTAGCTTGTTTGGTTTTTCCTATTAGATTCCATTTTAGCGTATGGGAAAGGTGTGCATGTACCTCTGTGTATGTGTTTGCATGCATATTAGGTCTCTGAAGAAAACATTAAGTGCAAACTTAGATCAATTTTGTGTTTGAATCTCAAAACTAGATATTGGAGAATCCATCAGGAGTCTATGGTATAGAGTTTGAGCAGGAGCATTGTGGTGACTATCAAAATATTACCTGGGTGACACTCAAACAATTGCAAAACTAAAACTTCATGAACTTCAATGCTGTCACAGCCATTGCTTCTGGTCCCTTCCTCAGGAAGTCCTTAGTGCCCATCTGGCCACTTACATAACTCGTATTCAAACTGATTTATGTTAAGGGGGGGCTCTCCTTCCTTTAAGGGAGGTGGAATACAGAATACTGACCGTCTGTCTGATGAAGTGAATTGAACCTGAATTTTTGTCAAGGGTCATTCTGCTGAACTTCCACAGGTGGATTGCACTGGAGAGAACTTTTGCAATAAATGTCCAGAGATCCTACCTGGTCAGTACCAGGTCAGTACCAGGTAGAGTTGTTCTTGTGTTTAAGGTCCACATCAGTTAACAACTCACTGGCCTCCCTGGGACTGAATACTGATGATATTTGCTTTCACAGCCTACAAAATTTTCCTTACTATGGCTTGTAAAGCTATGTCTAACCTGGGGACCACTGCAGTCTTTCTAGCCCTTAGGTGTGACTAGTCATAGCCCCATATTTGGGTAATCCAACAGCCCCATCCTCTACACAGCAATACTTTGTAGGAAGGGAGCCAAGGAATACTGGCTGTGCTCCCCCATCTGGATGACAGGGCAGGAGCTGGACTTTGAAATATGCTATCATCTATACCTGTTACTCAGCCCAGACAAGGCAAATAGCTGGAAATGAGTAATTGCTCTAATGGGTGATTTAATTTTGGCAAATAAATTTGGTGTTCTGACAGGAACCAAGGTATCATCTTCGGTTTGGAGGTTTGTCAGGTGCAGGGTGAAATTTATCTTCCAAACAGGAAAGGCAAGCCCACAAAGATGTAAATGGTTAGCTAAAAGATGCTAACTTTTGCCAGAAAGAGACATGAATTTTAGATCTCTCAAATCACAGATAAGTTCCATGACTTGGCTATTTGTAGCTGTGTTTATCCTTATTTCTGACCTGGTTAATACCCTTTACCCTCCTGATATAAAATGGGATTCTTCATGATATCTCAGAAACTATGGTCCAGGATGCAAAAAACCTGTTTCTTGCACAGTTGTGCTCCGAACCTTTTTGACAAAAAAACTTGAGAGGACATGTTAGAAAGGGAAAACATTACCACTTTTTACTGTTTTTCTTTCTTTTCTTTTTTTTTTTTTAACAGTGGATTTGACAGTGGGTGGAAAGTGGTGACTTAGACTTTGTCAAAATGTTGAAACTCATCAGGCTGGAAGGGTGCTCTGCCATGTGCTCTGGGAGAAGGGAATGGCATGAGGGAGGGAAGAAGAGAGAACAAGGTGCTGTTTCTTGGATGAGAGCTTTTGTAAGCTTCCAGAAGAGAGGAAATTCAGATGTTTAGCTGGCAGCAGTTGGTGGTGAGGGAAGAGCCCTGGCTCAGTTCCCTGTTGGGCTCAGGGAGCAGTTTCTCTCCATCTGTTAGGAGCTTCTGATTTGATGAGGTAGGTTAAATCTTTTTTCCCCTCTGCTCCCCCTTCCCAACGGTTGCGAAATTACTTATTTGTGTTGCTGGGAGCAAAGAGAAGAAAAATGAAACCACAAAGCCAGTGCAGGACTTTTTATGCTCTTTGCAGGCTGCAGAGGCTGGAAGGAGATGATTAGAGTGATTGAAGATTGATGGAAGTGATAAGATGGGTGAAAGGGTATTGAAGGGAGCAAGGAATGATGCATTTACTTAATGGGATACCTTAAGTTTCTCTGTCAGGCTGCCTTGTTTGCAATCTGTTTGATACTTGCTCTTACCTTATAAAGAATAATGGTGGCTTATTGTACATTTTCTAAAATTGTTTTCAGAAAGGACAAATTCATATTTGCAAGTGTGTT
>NW_008824791.1:6197963-6232376 GCF_000699105.1 Pygoscelis adeliae
TGGCTTGTCTCAAGGCCATTCAGAAGTAAAATCAACTGCATCATGTTATAGTGATGTTTTCCACCTATAGGCACTTCTTAGCTGACTGCCATAGTGATTAAACTGAGATTGTACAGGACTGGAAATACAGGCCAGTACAAGCTCTTCAGGCAGCAACTCACTGACATCAAGCTCTGGCAGGTTTTAGAGAAACAAAACAGACCCACAATTACAAAAATAAAAAAAAAAATAAAAAGAGGCCCTGGGAAAAGCCTTCCAGCAAACCCCAAATATTTATAGGCACACAGACCAAATCTGAAAGAAAAGAAAAAAATAAAAAGAATACTAATTCTGAAGGAGAGGAGGAAACCTTCTTCCTTCCTCTTCTAGCCTCTTCTCTCTCTTCACTCTTCACCTTCTGTGACTAATCCCCTTGGATTCCTTACCTCTCCCGCCGTGATATTGATCCATCTCCTGTGAGGGCATTAAATTGCATAACACACCAATCCAATGGGCTGCTCTATTTGTGTAGCAGCCCCCTGTTAATTCTTCAATAGCTGGCTGGCCTGGCACAAAATAGTAAAAAAAAGACAGCCACAAGCATCCCACAGCCCAGTGCAGCATCGTTTCACTGGGTGTTGCCTCACCGCCTCTCTCCATTTTGCCAGCCCTGCAGTTTGCATTGCTGGGTCTTCCTGCTTTAACCAGGTGTTATCACGTGAGCAGAATTGACAGCAGCCTCTTTTCTGTAAGAGGGAAAATTAATTTTGTGATGTGGATTCTACATCAACCACTAAAGCAGCAGCTTTCCCATTGGGGGTTGACCAGAAGATTAGGCTTAGATTATACAAGACCCAGTTAAAGCTGGTTGCTTTTGCTAAATTCAAATTTGTAAGGTTATTACAGAAAGTCATGGGTTTGCTTAACCAGAAATCAAGAGGTGCATTTTTTCCTGTCTTAGTAAGTGGAAAGAGGCACATCTGCAACACCAAACACTGTTTTCATACAATCATAGAATCACAGAACGGTTTGGGCAGGAAGGGACCTTAAAAATCATCTGGTTCCAACCCCCCTGCTGTGGGCAGGGACACCTTCCACTAGAGCAGGTTGCTCGAAGCCCCAGCCAACCTGGCCTTGAACGCTTCCAGGGATGAGACATCCACAACTTCTCTGGGCAACCTGTTCCAGTGTCTCACCATCCTCACAGTAAAGACTTTCTTCCTAATATCTAATCTAAATCTACCCTCTTTCAGTTTAAAACCATTACCCCTTGTCCTATCACTATACTCCCAGATAAAACATCCCTCCTCACCTTTCCTGTAGGCCCCCTTTAAGTACTGGAGGGCCACTATAAGGTCTCATAAGGTTTTCATAGTTGAACACTCCTCTCCCCCCAGAACTGGAAAAGCAAGATGGCCAAGAAAGCTCCCATGAAGCATTTTTCAAACATGCTCATTTATAACCCAAACTAGCTAATTTACATATCAATTTACATATATCCCACAGTACTTTATTCCATTGATTAGACATCAGTACATTTACATTTCCATCACTTCCACATTAACAGCAGTGGTAGGTCACAGTGACCTTACAAATATCTTGTCAAAGCCTTTTGTGTCAAAACAACCCAACCTCAGAAATGCACTATCAAAACATCCCCATCATCCAATGTCAAAACAGCTTCACCACGGAGTCTAAGCACATTCAGATCCAACAAATTAACATATCAAGGCTTTATTGCTTTAATATCCAAGTAAAAAAGAAAAACCTAATACCTTCCCTGTGAAAAGAAAATTGTTCCTACTCCCATTTCCCATTGCTAATTAACAAAGTTCCTATCTACTGGAGTGTCTCAGGAGTGATTTTTTTTCTGACATTCCCACTACAGTGACCGACATTTTCATTTAGTCAAACTTGCAAAAGTGGCTGGAAGATGCTTCTGGGGACTTAGCCTCAGTGATGGTCAAGCCAGTAAAATTCCTGGCTAGATAAAAGACTATTCAGCAAAGTGAACAACACAACTGAAAAATTTTGTAAACAAAACCAATACACAGTTCTGGACCATCCCCATTGCATTTTAATTATCTCATTGTTCAATTTTCAGGCCAAACCAATCTTTGTGCTTGGCTTCACTGCAAGTCACTAAATGAATGGGGAAGGGGGACGCACACACTACACTTTTTTTCTTTAAAATTTAAAGGAAGTGAGATAAATAATCCCCAAAGATGAAATCTAACTGTTTCTAAATCATGGTCTCAGCGGTTCCCTTGCCCTCCGCATACAAGGCAGAAAAAGTACCTAACTCTTATGCATAATCGCACAGTTTCACACCGGTGAATCCACGTGAATCCCATAACTTGAATTATAATGCCTCTCCACCTCTGTTTTGTGAGTGGGGTGCTTATAAGGAAGGTTTTCAGGGACGGATCCCATCACAGGACAGCGTACTTGAATGTAAATGTACATGACACCCAAATATAAAGGCAGTCAGGACAGCAATGTTTAGTGTATTCTTGAATAAGGACATGCATAAACCATCATCTGAAAATGCAATAATACAATAAACTTGTCTGGAATGTCAGCACTGCAAATATTCATGTTCAGGCAACACTCACAATTCCAGGCAATGACTTTCTTAATAGGTAAAACTTTCAAATATAGAAATATAAATATAAATCAGCTTGTTACATTCTTTCCTCTTTTTTTTTTTTTCCAGGATATTAGTTAACAACCAAAACAATTAAATTTACAAGCAAGAAGAAGGTCATAGGCAATCTGCTCATAACTGACCTTGTAGTAAAGACATTGCGTCACACCCATTTGTACTAGGGCAGGATCTGTTGCATTTTGCTCTGTTTCCCACATGAGTTATTTCTGTGGCAGCACAGGGTGATACCATGAATTCAGACTGATTATATCAAGGCAGAACAAATCAGAAGCAGCAGTTGCAAATTTGTAGAAACAGACCTGACTAGTGTATTACTGTTATCCCCAGGAAAAGCAAGTGCGTACACGACCACATACCTTGATCTTGTATAAATGCTTTCTATTTAATTTTTCAGATTTGGTTCACTCTGAAAGTCATTCTTTTAAAATTCATGATTTTTTTCTTAAAAGATGTACAGCAGCTCCCGTGTAAGCTCTCTCCTTAAAAATGTTGTCTCAGTATAGGAGATATTCCCTCTATTTTAAATGAGAAGACTGTTGCAGGATTCATGAGCTTCTTAAGTGTGACTGATGTGAAGAGATAAAAAAACAATTCACTCTGCTGTAATTGTGGCCTTTAATTTATACTTAACTATGCTTTAATGGATTGCTACATTTATTCATAATTTTCTTTCATTTTCTAAAAAGTAAAATCCTGATTTCCAATCTGCAGTCTGAGAACTGATCTCAGGATTTCAATGACCAGCTTCACAGTAGTAAAGTCTCTTAATGTTAGCGCTTCTTATTTTCATCTGCTTCTTCAAGTTCTTCACTGAAAACAAGACGTACAAAACCAATTTAAAGTCAAGGGGGGAAGTACTTTAGATCTCTCTGGTAGAAACGTCTGCTGCCTGAGAGCTGGAGAGGAAATAGGAGCTCTTTTCATAGGTTGATGTGACCTAGGGGAATTACACGAAGTCACACACACACACACACACACACACACACACACACACACACACACACTCTCACACACGTACGTGAAAATATATGGAGAAGGAAGACCACCATGGGGCGCTGCAATTACAGAAGGGAATAGAAAAAAAGAAGTGAAGTGGTATGGTAAAGAGTCAGAAGAGAGACATATGTATGAAGGAATAAAAAGACCTCATGAAATGGAAAGCGGGGCCAAGTTGTTCCTACATAACTTTGATTCCACCCGATTTCTGCTATCCAAAGCAACAAGGATGGCTGAGGGACCTGAGCAAGCTTGACAAGAAGTGCAAGAGGAGGGGCTGCTGCTGCCATAGGGTGCCATCTGTAGAGGAACTTCCAGTGAAGGCAGCTGAAATGTTTGCTGATGGTGAAATGGTAAAAAGCTGCTGATACTGTGGGATGCCCCAGAGGAGTACTGAGAGAAAGGCTGGACAAAAGCTCAATTATTAATAGATCCAAGGGAGCAAGAATATTAGGGACAGTAGAGGAAGAAAACTATTGAAAATTTACTTGATCACCTAAATTCTCTGAAAACTTACAGTAAGAGTGCCAGTACCCCTCTACGGCTGCAGCCTTTGCATCTAAGGTTTCAGCACTATAGGAGTCACTCTGTGATAGCTCTGAGATTGCTGTAGAAACACCAGCCTCACAGTGCTGTGCCAGAGTGGAGAATCAGCCCTTGACATAAGAAACTTTCTTGGCAGAAAGGAGCCTGGCAAATTGAAGAGACATTTCCAGCGTTCTTGTAATTTGTGGTACAAATGGCTTCTACCAGAATTTATTCCAAGCAGTTGAGGGTCTCTGTACACAGGGCACCTGTGTGTCACCAAGCACGTATATCAATGCTGGCACAAAACACCTTAAGATTCACTTTCCAACTAGAGGTCAGCTGCCTCTGTGGGGCCCGATAATCATCATGGCCGAGAAAGTGGAAAATGACTCTCAGAATAAATGAGCTTTCAAAATCCAGTTTAGATATGTCGTTGCAAATTACAATTGCTCCTTGATTTGATCATTAAACTGATAACTGAGAAACTTAGTGTCATCTTTCTGACCAGTTCCTCTGGATTGCCAAGAAAGTAAAGCAGCAGCCAAAAGCTTCTCAGTAATATAATCCTGTATCAAAGACTTCTCTGCCATGGGAAATAATTCCAGTGGAATACAAAGATGGGCGGTATTTCAGATGACTAGTCTTATGGTAGTAAAATACAGACCTCTTGTTTAAAGGTGTGGGGGTCACACTTTACATAGCATTATTATACAAAGAGCTGTTTGCTATTGCTGCTTGTGAAACTCAGTTTGAAGCAGCAGTAACATTACGTTATTTCCACGCAGCAGTCCCGAGTAGAGGGAATCGTGCCTGTGCATGTCACTCTTTGAAAGCTAGCCACACCGCCACCTCTTTATGGAGCCAGATTGTCCCAAAATACTGGCAATGGCAGCGGGGTGCAGGGATAAAGAGTTTGGACTGAAGTAACAAGAAGAAAAAAAAAACACCACAAAAACTTAAATACAGGACATATTTCCTTAACTTTCAGCCATCATCTTAGCTTTTGCCGGCAATTTCTCTTTTAGTTCAACATTTTAGCTCAACCTGCTTAAGTCTTCAGAGGCTGCACTGACAAGCAAAAGTCTAATTACCGTGTTTAGTTTGCTCTTTTTAGCATGCTCTGCAGGCCTTGTCATCATTTCACTGTGAAAAGAAGTTGGTGGTTTTTTTTTTCCTTTTAGCAAATTCTTCACTACTATTCTTGTTAAAGTAATACTGCACCAGAGATTCCTTTGATTGTTTGGTTATGTTAAAATTGCCATTAATGCTGTTGTCCTTTGAAACTTCTTCCTCTGGGTTTACTTTTATACACCCAGTGGAGAACATTATTTGCTTTTTTGTTTATTTACTATCAGCATACATAAATCAAATACTTGTCCCTCAGGCTTTACTTCTGTTGTCTTTTTTTATGCTGTATCAAAAATTTCAATAAAACCTGTTAAATAATAATCTTATAAAGACATAAAAGTGGAATGTGGCACACTGATAAATCACTGGGAGTTGGACATACAAAGAATCTTTTTGAAAAAGAGAGGAATTCTCATTATAGTTAAATTCTTGCTTCTTTATTTCTTTTTCTAATGAAGTTTAAATAGTTTTTATTTACAGAATCATATACTTGTGAAACAAATCTCTTGTACCACAGTAAAGATGGATAAAATTTATAAGGAATATAAAAGCACCAGTTGTATCTAACATGTCCTTGTTTTTAATCTGATTTCAGTAATCATTTCTTCCTATTGTTACAAAAGAGATATCTTGACAAATGCTGACACTTGCACTGGCAGCAGACAAAGATCATCACAAGACAGATGACTTACTACAAAAAATGGAGAAAAAGATCACCTAATTGTATATTATTGCAGGTTGCACATGAGTGGGGTACGGAATTGCAATATGCAAAATATTGTTCATGGAGAAAGGTATGATACAGAGGTTTGTGAAGGGAAGGAAGAAAAAAAAATCCTAAACTTTTAAAGATATGAAGTGAGAGAGGTGGCAAATCAGAAGCACTGAAATAACTTTACATTTTCTTCTGTGAAATCAAAAGACCGAAAACCTAATCACGTTGTCAGGCATTAACCAACCTAGTGCAACAAGGGAAAAGCTGAGATAAGAATGGAAATTTTAAAAATGGAACAATGTCTTATAATATTATGGATCCTTTCAATCCATCCAACTTTCACCTGACTCTGTTCTTTCTAGTCTCTATACTTTTGTGGGTGTTTTGTGTATGTATGTGTGGCTTTTTCTTGTCCCGAGCATTTTTGCCTGAAATGCAACATGGCTTTTCTACTCTTGTTGCCTCCTCTGTCCGCTGCATGTTTCCTGGCTGTACAGTCCCAAACCAATTCAGTTTTAGCTTTCAGACAGCACTGTGGCAATGACAGCATATGACCCAAAAATCATAGAGCAGATATGGCAACATTAACACTATTACTGTCATTTGGAATAACGGTAATAAACCTTACAGAGTCACTACAGGCAGTTTTCTGTGATATTAAAACCACACACAGCTGATCACCTAGTTCCTCTTTGTCTCCTTGGTCAGAGATTAAGAACTGATGCAATGGCATTAAACCCTCAGTATAACTGGAAATTATGGGAACAATGGCTTCTTTTCAGTTCAGCCATGCCTTTGATCAAAACATTTGGTTTTGCCTCATTGTAAAAGCTGATTACAAGCCACCACATCTATTGCTTCACTGCCATTCTATACACTTTGAGAAAAGGACTGAGATATCCAAGCAAAAAAAGTTGTTTTGCATGAAAATATGTTGTAATAAATACATAAACAAGTCAAATGCAATGAGAAGCTTCTAATGGAATTCAAAGCACTGAGTAATCAGCATCCATGGCCAAAAAGTTCTTGCAAAGTTTCACTCAGATACTTGCAATGAGTTTTCACTGCTTTGCGTATACTTCTTTTCATTTTTCTTCTCAATAACAAGTAGGTGATGTCTTTTTTGTGTGTTTGTTTTTAAACAAGTAGGGATGTCTGCAGGTAAGAGAACTCCCAAGTCCTCTCTGCACCATTTGGCACGGTTACTTAGGGATTTGATGATTTGGATGTTTGTGCTTGGAGCGCTTGATTGGTCATCCAGTTGTCACCAACAACACAGTATGAATAAGAAGTGTCAAATTCTCAGAAACACTCGTGTGCGTGTGTATATCTTTTTAAATGGCTGAAATCTTATTTGAAAGACTTCAGCTTCAAAAATCCACCTGCCATTCAATGGTTGCAGTCGTATGAACACAGTTTTAAGCAAAAGACTTCATTCCTTATTTTGATATAGGATCAGTCCTGCTGTTTTATCTAAGCCTTATCCCTTGTCATGTGGTAAAGCTAACAGGGTGACAAAAAAGACTTTAGTGCTAACAAACTTTGTCTGTTGCCCCTTTTGACTTCCCAGAAAACATCTGGCAAGTGTCACTGGTATTTATTTAAAAGTGGAAGAGATCAAGCACATATAGGATATTTAAAAATAACAAGTCATTAGAAGAAAAAAAAACAAACCCCAAAAGTAGTATTTACAGCACTGCTAAAGAACAGGGATTCAGTTGGGGCAACCCTGTTTGCAAACACTTTTACCCCATGAGCTATGAGACCTGGCCTCAAAGGAGAGCAAGAAATCATGCTTCTGTGAACCCTTTCACTCTTTTCCTTTGAGAAATGGAAAATTAAATGTTAAAGGTACCAATAAATAAAAGCAATAGAGAGAATGCTCCCCAGATCTTGCCCTCTTCCCCCTTCTCCCTCTCCCAGCTTGGACCCAGCAGAAGAGGCACTTGCACATGGTGTGCTCCTGCCACCCTGGCTGCTGTGGCTGCCGCCCTGGCTTTGGCTGCAGTGATCCCACCAGCTCAGCCAGAGAGCAGCCCCCAGCAGTGCCAGCGGCCCTCTGAAGAGGTCTTTCCCTTGGAAAGGAGACACAAAAGTCAGGAGGCACAGCAGCACTGACAGCCGTAGAGAGCAGCATGATGTGCCTCCTCACTGAGGCTGGGTGCCTGATCTTTGTTCTCAGGACACTGGAGTTCAGAGGACAGTTTTTGAAAGTTTGAAGGTGTTTTAAACTGTCCATGTAGACCAAGATAGTGAAATGGAAAAGAGGCAATGTTCATCACATCAATTGTGTATTACATCTGCTAGATAGCTGTAAGCTCAATGAAAAGTAGTGCATCCATCTAAAGCTTTGGTGGCAGGCCTCCCTGATATTCACCAAGGAAAATGGGGGAAAAAAAGCTTCAAAATGTGACTGGTAAACTGCAAGGAGAAATCTCCTTCCTAGCACAAAGTACAGTGATGGTGACATACATGAAAGGAATTAGTCCCTGTTTCACCTCATCATTGGAGACAGGTGCGTGACTTTGGGAGCATTTGCTTTACTGCATTTTTTTTACCCTGTTCTAGGTTGTTTCTAGCTGTGCAGGCAGAGAGTACAAAGGCAGATGGTTTTAACAGAAGGAAAACATAACATCGTTTATAATGTCACCTGTGATCTTAGGCATTGCTTCCAAACAGGAAGGTTGGTGTCAGGAGCTAATAGATCCAAGCAACGGCCCTTAAAGGGGAATGGAGGATATTCCAGCTCCTGGCTCTTTCTGGCTGGCTGGCGGAGCAGTTTCTCAGGCCCCATTTTTCTACACTCTACCCTATTTGAAAATAGAATATAAATACTGGCTTCTCTGAAGTTAACAGAAGTTTTGCCATTAACTTCAATGGGGCCAAGATTTCATAAGTATGGGGTTTTTTTCTGTTGACTAAGGTGTTATTATTGCTTTCAACATGGCACCTTAAGGTAGATGCCTGCACCCCATAAGATTAAATGGGCCTCTGCACTGTACAGAGTATAACTCCTCACTGCTAGCCACACTGTCTGCTCTCTTTTACATCAATGATCAGAGGAGTAAGTCCTGCTACAGCAAGTTATTTTGTTCAGAATACAAATGCATTCAACACGGCAGGATCTTATGGGAGAGGGAATGTGTTTTATTGGGCAAACTGCCATAGCTGAAAAGTGATCAGGTTTTGAAGCGCACAAGCTCTTCTTCTGCTCTGATGAGAGCAGACTTCTCATATTCTTAGACTAACATCACAGCTATGTACAAAATCGTAGCATGTAGGACTACACTCAGGAGGGAGATGGTCCTGTTTAAAAGTAACAAAACCAAATCACTGTAGGTCTGTTGGAAGAATAAATGGTGCAAAATAAGCTTAAAATTGTGCAATAGCTTTGCAGTCAGAGCAGTCTTAGACTTAAATCTGTGAGCTGAAGTTTGGTAACCATCTTAAACAGAGGCAATAGATAAGGGAGATTAACCATTAAATTACTGGTTGCTGGGAGGAACAGTCTGCAGATCAAAGACTTTGAGTTATTGGAAAAGAACTTTCTTTTACAAACAGTCAGAGAATGAGACAGAGGTGAGTTGCTACTGGCCCTAGTTAACTCCAATCCCCCAAGAAAATTGCCCAGAGTCCTAAGGACTGAGAGGCACTTGGCAGTGGCAATCAATGTGATGCAGTGGTTCTTTGATTGCTAGACAGAAGTTCAACGATTAAACTTTAATGCAGAATCTCAGAGCAAATGTTTTAGAAAGTTTGATTGTGTTAAAAAGGATTAACTAGAAATACTGTATTAAATTTAAAAAGCACAAGGATGTAGAAGTAGGCTGGAATGTATCTAAGTCAATTTTATTAAAACTGCACTTGTAGGCAACTCATTTACTTGTAAGGACTTTTGTGGGGGGACAATGTTTTAAGAGCCACAATTTAATTACTAAGTCACAATACGAGTTAAGTGTTCATTTTGTTTTTCTCTACAATTACTCATGTTGCATGTAGAACATGAATTCATTTGGCATCAGTATTAATTCCTGGAAAGGCTCAGATTCCCAATTGCATTCAAATTTGTTTAGTGGACAATTTATTACATTACTTATGCTATGCATTAATATTGTATTTGTACATCTGTGTCTACCAAAGGATGTCCTATCTTTTGTTCCTTGTTCTTCTCTGGGGTCTCAATTATTTTAATGTACATTCTTAACTTTTAATAAATCAAAGAGAATTGTCTACAACCTAAACCCAGAACAAAGTAATTTAACTTGACTGTTTCATCACCTATACTGCACATTTCAGCTCCGTTTACTTCACATTTGTTTCCCCTGGAACTCTTCCATAAGGAGAATGAAAATTTCAAGAAAGCAATAAAGTAAAAATCTCATCAATAGTAAAAATTAAAATTTCCTTCTGTGACACTGTGCATGTCATAGAAGCTTTATAATGCTCAATAGTGTAATTTGATTATATTGTAAAGTATTTATACTTAAAACTTTTCCTCTTTTTTACCATCCTAACATGCCACTGATATCTATTCTCTTCATGACAAGGCATATAAAACG
Organism: Pygoscelis adeliae; assembly: GCF_000699105.1. Classification (NCBI taxonomy): domain Eukaryota; kingdom Metazoa; phylum Chordata; class Aves; order Sphenisciformes; family Spheniscidae; genus Pygoscelis; species Pygoscelis adeliae. The sequence goes on from NW_008824791.1 coordinate 6,208,537, forward strand.
ACAGAAAAGATGGCAGTTGTAACTGATAATGATGCCAGTACAAAACCAAACATGACTCCCTGCAAACTCGTGCTGAAGTCCACAGTTGAATTTGTGCAAATGTTTCTGCCGAAAGTTGATAGGAACTTCTTACAGTATACATATCCAAGGACAGAGTTTAGCCCTGGTATCAGTAGCTGTGTTGTTTTCACTGTCTAGATCCTAATTACAAGTCCTGCCTTTAGTTTCAGCCAATCTTAAAGCTGCACAACACTTCTCATTTTAGGATGTTGTTTTCATACTGATTTATTTTAAAGCTCCCAAAAGGCTTTTGTCACTTAATGTGAAATTTTCCAAGCTGCTTGTGTCTCCTTTGGATTAATTTTTGGGGTGTGTTGGGGTTTTTGGGATGAGGGGAAGAGGATTTTCAGACAAACTATTTTAGCTCTTTCTAGGGGCAGGATAAAGTTTTCTTGCTGTTTGGTTGAGAAGCTCTAACTTTCATTTGCTCTGAAGAAAACATTTGCAAAATGGCAGTAGTAGCAGATGATATAGAGTGTGGCAAGAGAGACAGTCACCTTCGTGCCATGGACATTTCCATGTTGTTCCCGTAAAAAAGACTCATAACCAGACAAGTTTTAATATCTGAAAAAATCTGTTTTATATGCTCAATGAGCAGTTTTTAAGGGGAGACAAGGAGTAGAGGTGGGCAAGGAAAAGAAGACAGCACCAGAGATAGAAAGCACAAAAAGCCTTCAGAGGAGACAGCAGTTGTTGGGTAACAGTGGAAGACAATAGAGGAGGCTAACAGCATGGCACTGTAACACAACGAAGAACCACATAAGCTTATTGATTATGGCATGGCAAAAATAACGGTGCTAAAACATCGCACCACATCTTAGAAAAAAGCAAGCTGGCTTGTCTGAGTGGTAGGGAGATCTCCTCTGGTGTGCTTAAGTGCCTGATGACTGTCCTCAGCACGCTTGATGAATCCCCATGCCTCCCACAAAGCATGAGCCCATCTTTACTCCAGACACAGAGGGACTGGGAGCTCCTGAAAAGGAGCTGGGGGCCAGCTCAAATGCCTCTCTTTCTGGGCTGTGAACTTCTGTCCAGTGAGCTCTCATCAGGAGCCCACACATCTTACCTGCGTTGAAGACTCTCAGGAAGGAGGTCTGACCCCTTATGTCAAAAACATCGGAAAGAAACTTTGAAAAGTTTTTCCCAGCTTCTACAAGCAATACAAGCTCTTGGTCCTATGTTAACAAAAATCGTGATGCAGGGACCAGCCTTGGCAGCTTGATAACATGCTGTACAGCAGTGGAGAAATAACGCCTGGGAGAATGGAGCAGCTCCTATCAACATCTGACCAGCTTCTCTCTAAGCTGTTTGTAGCACTGGAAACCAAGCCTCTGAAAGACACAGGCAGCAATGCAATGCTTTTTCTACTTCATTTCCCACAGTACCCCAGAAGACATGCTAGGGTGTTCTCACGTGCACAGACACCTGTCTCCCTAAGAAAGCTTGCTGAAGACACAGATGTAGCCACATGAGATCAAATAGCAAAGATGTTTAAAGTCAGGCCCAAAGTTCTCCTGTAACTCCCATTCTTGAAGTCAAAACTGGTAGTCTGTTGGCAAGAGTACCTGGTGTGCGTTTGTTATTGTATCATCTTGAATTACACAATAACATTTTGTTATTTTCCATCAGTTGTTCATGTGAGGGTTTTTTTGATTGCAAAAACTATTAAGATCATGCTGAGACTGGATATATGACTAAATCAAATAAAATGTTCTCTCTATTCTCTCTTGAACTAGAGGTTTTCCATTGCTAATTTTTGCCATTTCTTTTCTCTGTCATGCTAATTTCCCCAAAAGCCAGTTCCTTGTAAATTCTTTGCAAATGTAGTTCTTTGAGGTTATTAGAATGGGGGTCACCATTAGCAATATTACAGTTACAGGCTTTACAACAATATTTTACAACTTTATGGCTGTCACACAGACTCAAGTAGACTGAAATGGCTCTGAAAGAGCCTAACTGGCTACCAAAAGCAGTTTAAAGTATGTTTTAAAAGAATTATCTGTGATTTTGTTTGTAGAAGATAGCATTAAAACCATACAATAAAAAAAAAAGACACAGCATTAAAATGGTATCATTTAATGTGATTTATGCATGAAACATACATCTTTGCAATTCTTTAAATTCATACACAAGACATCTGAGTCCCCATAGACTAGAATGGTCTACAATGAACTAAGGCAGTTTTTAAGATCATCACACTAAATTTCTACCTGATTTTGAGTCCCAAACATGTCTCAGTGTCATAACTTTGATAACTCATACCCATGGTTTGACTGTCATTTTTTGATAAAATGTTAGTGCTGTATTGTCATTACTGCTCTGTGGCAAGCAATCACACGTTGAAAGAGAGAGTGAAATGGCATTATCAGGAGCCACTATCTCAGAATCTGTTTCAAATTTGTATACAAAGCCATTTGGATACCCTGCTCTGATGGATGCAGTAATGTTTTACAGTGCAATTTCATCTACAGATGTTGCCAAAGGACAATATTCCACTACATTGACTAATGCATTTCTCTGGAAATAACCTTCTGATTTTAGTGGGACTTGATGCTGCATAAAATGCCATTCAGCATGAATAAGGGTGTCAAAATATGGCCCAGAGTTATTATCCATATAACCTAAACCTCAGTAAAGCAATGATACCCAGATTAATGGCTAACGCCTGGGATGACATTCCTATCTTAACCCATGCTGTCTGACTGAAGGTTAGTAATAACATGTGCATAGTATGCCATCAGACTCTGAAATATAGTCACAATAGCATGAAATTTCAGAATAAATATCTGCCTTCATGCTCTTTTATTCCCCTTGTGGATTTAAGTCAGTTCCTTAAAATATTGTTTAATATGATTTCAGAGATCTAATAACAATCTATTGACCAAGAGAGGACAAATGTCAGTTCTCTCCCCAGCTTGTTCTCTGTGGCATAAGTTTGTTTGAGAATGCTTTTCTTTTTAGTTTTACATTAAGAAACATCTTCTCAATTATCTTTGAAGCCATCAAACAGCTTCTCCCAGTTAATGGGAGATTTTTAATAATACCTAACAACAACACACTCTATAAAGTATTTTGGGATGCCTTGAATATAAAAAGCATTACCTCAAGCTGGATTCTATTTTTATGCTGTCTTGTATCATTTTCCACACCAGCTTAATTGCTAATAACAGCAAAGTCTAACTCACATATGCAGAACATAAAAACATTTGAATAATAAGTTATAATTATGTTATTTATGTAAGTTTGAATGTTACATGGACATAAAATAAGAATGTATTTTACTGATTGCATAGAGTACTCCTGCACTATGAACTTCCACTCATAGCATATTTCTGAATACTTTAATAGAAAAGAGGATGAAACTAGTTATCATTCCTTTGGTACTTCAAAGTCTTTCACCATTGTCTCTACAGCAAATTTTCCATGCTTGCACCAGTACTTAATCCAACACAAGCAAGTCTGGTAGAAATGATGGTCATGTCCATAGTTCAGCAATATGGGCTTCTCATCGCATTTCCAGTGAATGTCTACAAATAAGAGGCCAGACCAACCTAGTGCCAAATTTTGTATTCATAAATCCATATTAGGTTCAAAATTCTCTCCTAAGTGAACAGAGACAACAAGACTTCCAACTGAGAGTTGAGAGTCATAACAACCCAAACAGCCCAAATTTTCCCCAAAAGAAACACACATTTGAAATGTTGTATATGACTCAGGGCTATAATTTATATGGGACTGGGATATATATCCAGGAAATGTATTCCTGCATTTAGGTGCAGAGTGAGTTTTTGAGGAGGATGGTGGGGTTTTAGGATAGTAGGACAAGAAGAAGGCATACCATCACCACTCTACAGTTTATGCCAAGATAAATTTACCTGAGATTAGAAGTACAATTCTTGACCTTCCTTAGCCAGAAGTAGTTTAAGTTCATAGCTTTGACCTTCCTCTATGATGTCCTATGTAGATGGCTATCCACTAGACTAAGGTAGAGAAACAGTTCATTGCCACCATACTGCAAAAAAAAATCCAGGATTCAGAGGGCCAAACAGACAATAGAGGGAAATGAAGAAAAATGTGATTCTAATCATTAATGAGGATGCTCATCTAGTAGAGAAGTAATATAGGTTTAAACTTTCTGATATTTAAGAAGGCAAGTCTTCCGTTTCCTAGATGGGAGCCCGTGTTATTAACTTGTTCAAAAATTAGAGAATGACATCATCTCCTCTGGTTGCAGTTTTGATGGAAGTGCCCATCACTGCTGTGATTGCAAAGGCAATACACTGAATTTGCCCAGCAGAACAGACTTCTCAAAGCATAGAAAATGGTCTTAAGGCGTGAAATTGTTGCCATTAGCTCAGGCATGATGGCTGTGCTACTGGGTATATACATTAGCAGAACTTGAACAGCTTAGAAGGTAAAAGTTTATGTGCCAAGGGGATTTCAGAGACAAATGGACATTTGGGGATTTATGGTTTAGATTGTAGCTTGAAACTGTTGTTCTTACATTGCACTTGAGGGTGTCCAGCAGTGTATATGTCACAAAGCCAAATGTATTTAAAAAAAATTGTGAAGAACTTAAGAGAGAAAAAATAAAATTAGTTCAACTTTGAAGAAATGCGTATGTTGACACCTTTTCTTCTGCCATAACTTGGTCATGGGAGTATAGCTCATGCAAATACACTGGGATATTTCCTTTACACTGGCTTCAACAGTGAGAGAGTTGCACTCAAGAACCAAAAGGTCATCCTTCTTTAAATGTGTCAAAATATGCACAGCAATGAACCAAAACCATTTGGTTTATATATACGTGCATGTGTGTGCTTTACTATACTTATATGTATGTGTGTATGTGTACTGACACATAGTTAAAACTGAAATACGGTAAGTAAATTGATATATCTAGTAAACAGATGTGTTGGCAGTAGAATTGCAAACCTCATAGATAAATAAATGTCCTCCATAATTACAAAATATAAGCAACTCCATAAAAAAGAGTTTAATTCCTGCTAAGCTATCTTTAAAATGAGATGTGAGTGTAATTTGCTGAATGTTTTTGATGTTGACAACAAACAATGGAAATCGCTCTTCAATTGAACATCGCAGTAGAAAAGAAAAAATGCTCTTATGTTGCAGATTTCAGCTGCATCTGATATGATCTATAAAGCCTGAGGTATATTGACAACTCAATACCCTTAATTTGGTGGGAAAGTAACTCAAGGCAGTCCTCATTGACTTTTACTGTAACACATCAGTCACAGTAGTCACAGAAGAGAATATTTTGGCTGTCTGGGATCAAGCCTGATAACTAGTCCAACTAGCTAGGATCACTGATCCTAGGTTTGTTAGGGTATATTTCAAGGGTTTGGCTGCTTTTTGTTTTGGATTTTTATTTGTTGGGTTTTTTTAATTGACTGACTGATTGACAAGATAGACTATTTCATACGCTTGAGATACAGAATGGGCTTTTGATGTGCAGAACATGATCATGAAGCTCTGAGGCCTTGTTTTAAAACTAATTATTTAGCTTTTCCTTGAATGGCACTCTGTGAGGGATTATGGAAGAAAATCATTATAAGGTTGCACATCAGCCAGGATACTTTCTGCCCCTTCTCTTTGATTTAGACATACACTGCCAAACAAATCAAAGATAACATTTGGGACCTGCACGTTGCTGTGATGGATCTCTGGAGAGGAAGAAAGAAAAATGAAGTGAAAAAGAAGGGGATGAGAAATATGAGGAACCAAAAAAAGTTTCAGCAAGTGTTGGCTCTGCTGTCAGTCAAAGGAAAAAAAAGGGACAATTTGATCTATTGCAAGCTCATAGCCAAGAATAAAGAAATAGAAGTTCTCCCTGACAGAAACAAACAAACACACATTAATTTTGATTCACCCAATTCTTTGGGTTTTATTGTTCTTTTATAGACATCAGATTTCTCCCTGTGCTGGTGATATGCCAATGCACCAGCATAGCCTCTTGATCACACGTAAAGCACACATTCTATGACACCAAATTATGTCCTGAAATTGGTAAGGCTGAGAAATGAGGAGCAAATAAGAACGTTTTCCATTTATTTCAGAGCTATTAAAGGATATAATCTCTTGATGTCTCAAAAGACCTGACTAATGAACTTTGACTACAACTACCACTAATTAGAGGTCTGCAATGCTTGATATGTGTTCAGAGAAAAAAAATTTTCACAAACCAGCTTATTAAAACTGTGATGCTAACTCACTGCAAACAGCTGCCAGCATGGGTAATTTGGGAGTGCATGTGGAATGAGAGGGGAAAAGCTGCTGTAAATGCAGTCAAAAGAAAGGGGTGCATCAAAGCAAACACATTGATTTACGAGAGGGTGAGTTTATGGCAGTTTCTGAAACTTCCATAGCTGGAAATGACAAAAGTAGGTAAGACGTCTTGCTTCAGCAGTCACCTCTGATAATTACATGACTTTTTCCCCTTGTGTAAAGTTTTCTATAGTGACAAGGTAAGCATTACTTCAAGCTGTGCTGTTGGAATTAGCTGACTTAATTGTATAAAACTGTTTTTACCTGTGACTGTACACAGCATACCTTGTACAAGCTTCACCACAAAATGTTTTATGCTGGAGCAAAGGGGCTGAGGGCAATATATGGGACAGATACATGTACGCGTCATTACAATAGCGTGTAGACTGAAAGCAATGTTTTCTTCAAGATACCTAAATAACCTTTACCAGATCAAAAAATTGTCATTAAAGTGCCCTCTAAAACCAATGCAAAACTAGAAGTGATGCTAAAAAAAAAAAGATATCTCAAACTTGACTTTGCCCTAGCAGAGTTGTGATGTTACAGCATGCTCAGATTGATGGTGGAAGCATCTCAATCTAATTTTTTAACAGCCTGCCTTATGGAAATCTGTATTTAAGTGAGAGAACTCATTAAAAAGTGTAGCAAAGTGTTGAATTAATCTATGAACTTTTATTCATGACTATCTGGCCTTAGAAGATTATTTGACATTGCGTATGGGTGTCAAATACTTGCAGACTGAACTCTATTACATATAACTATCACTCCCAGCTCACAGCTATTACAGGCTAACACTTGAATACTTTCTTAACTATACATATAGCTTAACCATACCTTTCTATGTGTAGACCCTGCATGCAGAAATAACACTATGTCATCTTTACAAAAGTGCATGTAAATTTTAATTAAGACTACATTTTTTGCTGCATTTGAACATGTATCTTCCCAAAAGCAGAACATATGCTTTGAAGTTGAAAGTGGTGTTCTCTGCATGTCCAGTGATAGAATACATAAAATGCTACTATTTTGTATATGTGTGGGAGAAAGGAACCCAAATGCATTTTTAGATAAGGTTATTACAGCTGGTCTAATGAAATCCCAGATTTGTATTCAGTACAACAGTCCCTGGTAACTGCTTAGTGCAAGAAGTGCCTTTTTTTAAACCTATAAACAAAACTTGAGTGTTGGATTCAGCTCTCCTGACTGAAGCAAGATTAAAACTGATTGCACTGGTGTGGCCTGTTGCACTTTCAGGATTTGTTCATTACATCTAATATCCCTGAAAAATAATATACTCTCAAAACAATGTGTCTGCAAATAAAACTTTACCTGTAAGTGTTTTCCTTAACCTGGAAGTTTCACTCCTTTAAGTGAGACCAGGGATCTGTAGGATCCCTGTACATGAATCTGCAGGATTCTGTCCCTGCAAAACCTAGAAAGTAGAGAAGGATAAGACCACCAGTGCTTATGAGACCTTCTGCATGGCTGCCCTCTTGTTCCTTTTGCTCCCTCAGGAAGTCTCCCACCAGCTGTAGTCTCTGACCAGTAGCAGGAACTCCTGCTGTTGTACATCCTCCGAGAGGTGCATGAAGTGAATTCTCCCTTGCAACTGTTCTTACCGGTGTTATTCTCACCTCAGAGCTGGATGTCTACTTAAATTTGACCTAACTTCAATTTCTTGGACACAGAAAGTTTATTTCTCCTTTTAAACTTAAAGTGAAATCAAATTTTAAAAGCTTCCCTTAACAAATTCAACTTGCAACACTTTCCCACCCCCCTTTTTTTTTTTTTACCTTAAAAAAGTGAAGATTTCAGGAAGAATTGATGAACTTAGATGAATGTGCATTTTTGTCAGAAGAAAAAAAAATTAACGAAAACATTTTCTTTGATCTAGTCTGTGTTTCCTGTGTCCTCAGAAGTATTGTATAGCAAAAGCATGGATCCACTTCCTTCTGACTTTATAATGATTTACAAAACTGAAATAGGGCTCATATGAGGCTTCTGGGAACTTGATTGGGATTTTCAAAGGTGTTTTTATTAAATGGCTGGTGTTTTATTTACCTTTTTAAAAAGTAGATGGGGAAATATAATCTAAGGATTTCTCCTGCATCTAAAAACATGAAGACTTTAGGTATATGTGGACTTAACATTCTATTTGTTCCAACTCTATGTTACTAATGTACATCTGGGAATAATGTTTATTTACATACACGTAGTCCTACCTCTTAGAATACATTTTCGTGTGAATGATAAGTGTTTTTTAAATCTAGTTTGCATGAAATAAAAAAGAACATAAGCTAACAATAAATAGAGATTTAATTCACATAAAGACTTCTGAAAAAGCAGACAATTGGGAGCATTTTATCTGCCCAACATCCCTACATGTCTTCACCAACAAAAAACCTCATATTTTTCTAAAGATATCTGCATTGATTTTAATTATACGAGATCACCATAGAACAGCTCATTTTCAATAGATACTGACATTCCAATATTCCACAACCTATTGATTCTAAATTGTTTGAGCAGTTATAAAGAGAAAAGAAAATGCAACAGAGGCATGCAATACAGTCTGCTCTACGGAACCAGGTAAATCACAGTTTGCAAAATCATTTTCCCCTCTAATAGAGTCAAAAATGGTTATTATGCTTTAAGGTTGCTGCACTTTATCTAATTTATTCTTCCATTCCCTAGCTGCTTAAGCAGTTTTTTCAAATGTTGCACAGTCCATCATTTGTTGCATTTATTTTCTGTCTGAGAGAAATTGTCTTGATTTCCATAACAAAATAATAACACTTTGTGCTATTGTGATAACAATACTGCAACAATCTGAGATATCCACTAGCATTTCCATCTCTGCCTTTGTGCCCAGTAAACTGAGATTTCATCAGCACTATCCTAATCCAGTAAACTAGGGCTGAAGCACTGGTCAAACAGTATTTTACATATTAACAATGTTGTTCATATGCTAATAATTCTTCTGTATAGAAGGACCTCTTTCCTTCTTGCATCCATAATATTTTAGATCAGAAAGATGTGACAACTGATCTTGTAGAATGTGGCTACTGCTCACCAAGCCATGAATAGCCTAAGCAATTTGTTCAGAGGGAAAGTGTCTTTCTCAGTATTGCAAAGAGTCAGTATTGAAAGAAGTTAGTGGGCTAGCAAAGTATTTTTCTGGTTTTGGTATCGCATTAAAGCTTGAGCTTTTTGTTGTGAATTATACTTCCTAAAATGGCCATCTCTATCTCCCTACCCAGACCTCTCCTTTGTATGCTGTCTGCCAGCCAGACATTTTCCCTCTTTCACTTCTATTTCTTTCTACTAAAATTTCCAGACTCCAAACTTCAGTACCTTCTTAGGAACACCAAGTCACTTGGCAGGCTAATTGCTTTTCTGCTAGAAGAAGTTATCGAGTGAATACACTATTTTCCATAGTAATTACAGAATGACCCTAGGGCAGAATGTGTACAACAATAAACCTCAGTAAGAAGGCAGATCCCTGCTATTGTAAATGGATAAAACTCCTCTAATGTCAATGGGGTCGTACCTATTTCTATGGGCAGATAATTTGGCTTGCATTAGTAGGCCGTTGGCAGATACTTCCCTTGTCTTTTTAGGAAGTATTCCTATATGAACTCCACCTGTCATTGCAGGAAGGCAATTACACCTTTCTTACCTCCAAGGTTATGATGACCAATACTCTCTTAGAACCAACAGTATCAAATTTAATTCAAATTATTATCTCCTTTGCCAACACATGAATCAGTCTGCTCACTTTCATTTTGAGAATATTTCAAACTGCTGCTCGATAAAATCCCCAGATGGCAGAGCATTTAGCTTTCCTTCCTCAGTCAATAACAAATGTATGCTCCTTTTATTGTCTCTATTAAAAAGCTCAGGTGCAATTACATTAGCGAAAATTTTGTTCTGTTTTTCACATATTCAGTTAAAGATGAAATTTCTTTGCGTCTGTTGCTACTTGGACAAGAACTTTAATGCTGCAAGTGATGTATCAGTCTGTCGCTTGTTCAGACTTGACTGCTTGTACCAGTGTGAAGCAGTAGTCGCTACTGGTCATATGAGGTCATGAACATAGAAGGATCAAAAAAAAATGCCTGTCACCCTAATACAGTCCATAATTTGTGTTACATAGCAAACAAAAATTGTTGCAAATTTTCTGAAATGACAGCATCCCTAAGAACTTCTAACCTTGCCCTTCTGCTTTCTTTCCCTTCTCCTTCCATAGTCAAACTCCAAATAACAATTTTTTTTCTTTTTTTTTTCTTTTTTTTTTTTTTTGAGGAAGAGGCTAGAGGAAAAGGTTTTAAACAATTAGCCATGAGCTCAAGGCAGGACACATATCTGAAGACAGAGCAGGAACATGTTTTTTATCAAACAAGGTCTCAATTCTTTCATAGTTATTACCTAGTATGTAGCATGCCTTGTTTAAAGATGTTTGTTTAATGATTTAATTCATAGCTTCATTTTTTTCCTTGCAGTTATTTTGTCTACAGGAAAAACAATGCCGTGTTTTATGAAGGCTGCCATTAACTCTGAAAGTGTCCTGAGAGACAACAGCAACTGCAAATATATTAAGGTAAAGTCAGAGTTGTTAAGCTGATTACGGCAAGGGGCTTAATCCATAAACCCATCTTCACAGCAAGGGATAAAGGCCACAGGGATAAAGGTTATTGCTGGTGGTCAGATGCCTAAGTGAAATGCCTTGGAAGGAACCCCGCAGGCTGTCAAAAGTAGAGTTAACACTGAAATTGCAAGTTTTTCTTCTCTGGACTGGTCCTATTTTTAAAAATCCTAGAAAAAAGCATCGCCTGGCAAGATAAATGATGACAGAGCTGGATCTCAAAATCTGTGTCATAGTAAATAATCAAATTAACCTACATACATCTGTCTAGTTTATCTCCAGAAAACTGTGGAGTGTTTGAAAATCCCATAAGCAGAAACAGAGGAAGATCTGCTGTGTGAGCTCCTAGACTTATAAACAATCAAATCAACTCTTTGAAGAAATAGTAACCAAGGTGCTTAAAGGGAATCTGTGCTGACTGAGATATGTGACCTGGTGATGCTATCACATCTTTTTGGCAAGCATTTTTACAAAGATTATAACACTGCCAAGGCAGGTGCCAGTATTCACCATCAGAAGCTTGACACATTTTGATGCTTTTTTTTTTTTTTAAGTAATAAAGGTACAAAATACTTCCAAGGAAGACCCATGGCAGTATGCTAAGGTTAAACAAAGCGGTAAATAAATCTTGGCTACATGTATTAAAAGAAATATTAAACTGAACCTGTACACATGTTCAAACCCATGTTCTTCCAAATTCTAGATTCAATAGTATAACTTCCACTGTTTAAGTAAAAGTTCAAAATTTCCCCTATGTCAAAGAAAAGGAAATATTACTCCTGGGTGCTTCTCACTCTACCTCAATATTGAAAAATAATTGCAGTTTTTTCTAATTATCAAGATTAACGTTGGTAACCACTGCTTCTGAATACATTTGTTGTAGTCAGCTGTCTGCATTTCTGCTTCTCTAACAATAGTCCAAAAGTAAGCCTGTCAGATTCATTCTTTTATGTTCAAACAGCTTTTTTCTGTTCCTCAAGTCAGGTGGTTAGTTTTATCTGCATCATGTGTGATCTGATTTGAAAAATTGCTTCAAATATACTATGTCTTTGACTTTATTTTAGTTTTGAATCTGGATTTTTGTTTTTAAGTGACAAAATTACTGTATGCTTTATTGTGCCATATCTTGTTATTTTAAAGGTTCTACTGTTGTTTCAGATACTCTAATAACCATTTCCCTCAAAGAAAGATGGCATTTAGTTGGAAAGAATTAAGTCATTGTCAGCTACCTGGAAGACAAGTACGAATCTGCCATGACTCTGACCAGACCTGTTTGTTTACTTGTTTACACTTCAATTTCTGTCAGTTGTTCTAGATCAATTTACAGTAAAAACACTACCATGGTCACCAGAAACAAGAGTGTTGATGAACACAGCTAGCATTAGTGAACACCAATAACAAAGATGGCCACAGCTTGAGGAAAAAAAAGTTGAGTAGAAAGACTAGCAGGTTACCCAGAGAGTCAAATCCATATAGGAAGAAAATTCAGGCTAGAAGCCCTTGAGCTCTCCACGAGAATGACTGGTTTCTTCCCTTGAAAATGTAAGTACATTTACCTCAAGATCCCAGCTGCCTGTAGTTGTGAAGTTAAAACTTGGGGAATGATTTGGTCATCAACACCAAAGTTTACAGCAGAAAAAAAGAAGCCTGAGAAGGTGCTCACCAGAAATCCTGATGAATCATCTTAGGAAGTATGTTTCCATCATTTTTACATCTCTGTAACAGTAGTGTTTATAGCATCTAGATCAAATTCATCTATTCAGCGTGCACATAGGTTCATTGTTCATTATCCTGGGATCACCTTTTAATCTCCAAGTACTTCACAGCCCTGACTAATCTCCAATGACCGTATGTTTTGAAAGAAAGACAACGGAGTACTTACTATTTTCATTTTGATTTGCTAAGTGAATTCAATGATAAATAATAACCCTTTTCTCTATGGTATAAATATATGACTATTAAAACATATCTCATGTTGAAACAAGGAAAGATTTCAGTCTTAGAAATAATCTTCCAAGTTTTCAAGCATGCTAGGTAGCAGTTTTCTCAGATATTTCACCCCACAGAGTGTGTATCTGTAAGCAGTACCTGAATATTTTTTTTCCCCAGGGCACTGAAGTTTCACTTCAGAACAGCAATAAGTTATTTAATCTTCATAAACAAAATAAAAAAATCTAAATGGTTACCTGCTATCTACATTAACTTTTCAAAAGGTCTCCTATGTTCTATTTTATTCAAGACAATTTTTACTCTTATCCTTTTCCTGAAAAATTCAGATTGATACTAAAAGCTGCATATTTCTAAAATGGTATCACTCCTCATAAATTATCCTTTTCCACCAAAACAGCTGTGTTGAGAGAACTGAGATTACAGGAACCTTGCCATTTACAGAAAAAAACCCCATCAAAAATGAAAATAAAATTGAGACCTATGGTTACCAATATGTATATATCATCCCATTATAAATGAGACTCTGTCTGAAATTCTACATTTAAATACAAAAGTTCCTAACAAAAATGCCCTTGGGCATCAGCTGCTTTTAGAGTCCCAGGTTTAAAAAGTGGCTGAGAGCAGGTATTCCAGGAGATGGGTGTAAATTTCAATTCAGTGTAGTCTGGCATTTCTGAACCTGGGAATAAGATGCTTTTGAAAATTTCATCCATACTTTTTTGTTTCCATACTTTCCATACTTTTGTATCTATAGCTTTTTGTTTTCATACTCATCATACTTTTGTGTCCATACTTTTTTGTTAGATTCTTCTTTCGTACAATTCTTTCTCTTCATTTATATTCTTTCCTTTTTTATATTCTTCCTGTTTGGTGTGGTTAGATTCAGTTTTCAGTAGAGGCTTTAGGAAGAGCTCCTTTGAATACCAGAGAAAAAGAATGTGGCCTTTGCCAATTCTTATGTGTATGTAAGATGATGCCCCAGTAGAAGCACATAAAGTAATTAACATTGCCTCATTATTGATTAGCTTAACTGCTTCTCAGAAAGTGGACTCCTGACATATCAAAAACTTGTAAAGAATTTCATCTGTATTCTAGTGGTTTCCCTAGATGTCTAGAAGCAATTTCTACTTTTCCCCCTTATATCAAGAAGGAATTTCAAGCCAGTAAGTGAAGTGTTCAGAGTAAGAGGCATTACAGTCAACATCACTTCAAAAACATTACGCATGCAGTGAAAACGCAGCTTAGAGATAGAATGCATGCTTTGAGCAATTACAGTGGAGAGATTTTTTTTTCAGATGGCACATTATTTGTGATGTCTCATTAAACTGACAATTTCTTAGACAAGAGAGAGCAATTTGAATTAATATATTATGTGTTATATATATGTATTGCCATTTGGTTACTGTAATTCTTAATGAACTAAAATTAAAAGCATAGGTTATTTCTGGGTATAGCCAAAAGTGAATTTCAAGAGAAATTACTATACAGCAAATCCCTTTAAATTAATGAGACATTGTGTGTATGTGTGTGCAAGAAAGAAAATGCATGTTGCCAGTAATAGGAAATCTTTCGGTACACTAGTAATTAATTAAATATTTTCATAGACTTCCAAATGTCTAATGTATAGATTCTTTTTGAAATTTCATTGATTAACTTTTGCCTGTAGTAAAGACTGATCAATTGATAACAATGTGGACTGAAGAATTATATCTCCATGATGACAGCAGAAGCATATGCTCTAAAAAAACCAGAATTGCAGTGATTTAATTTATTTTTTCTGACTAGTGAAATGGTAGGTGTGTTTATTTTACACAATGCATCTCAATGCAGATTTCTTCAAGCTAGTCATGAATGTGCGGTATATCACCAAAACCAGAATAAGCACAGAAGAGAAGGACTTACTGCTTTGTCTGAAGAGTTATGTTACAACGATTTTATTTTTATTTTTATTTTTATTTTTCACTTTAAGAACCAAAGTAGCATCTGCAGTCAGCACAAAGCTGAGGTATCTGGACATATCTTCCAAAACATAATAATTTAATTTATTCCTTCTTGATTTCCTTGTTGTCTGAATCCACAAACTTCAGAAACAATGTCATACATTGTGCTAATGTCTTATCTGATATATGTTCATGCCCTCATTTCTTTCTTTCTTTGTTCTAAACATTTCCCATCTGTAATAAACTTTTGTGCAATGCAATAAATTCCTGAGAAAAGTAGGAAGGTTAATTGTTACTTTAACTGCAATGTTAAAAGATTTCATAGGACATGTGTCTCTCAATTAAGATTACACAGTTTTTATTTAGAAAACAAACAATAATAGTTTATATTATAGGCTAGAGGAGGAAGTTTATACCTAAACAGAATGAATTCACTGAATCTGTTGGAGTATTAGGAAGAAATATGCTTTTTTTACTTATTATATTGGTTTATTTAAAGCAACTTCAGCTGTCCAGAAATTAAAGTTTATGAAAACACCCAGAGGGGAAAAGAGGATCACAAAATGATGATGCTTCTAAAAACCTGTGCATAAGTTGTCTTTTAGTCTCAAAAGGCTGAGGTTTAAGCTGAGATGAGCAAAGCAGCTCAGCTGCATTATCCTTACATCCCTATACTCTCCTAATATGGAAATATTTTTAAATGTCTCTAGACAAGTCTAACATCCTTTTTAGTGGAAAAAGTTCATTGCTGGTTTTTCCTTTGTCAATCGTGCTGTTTTTACCAATGCTCTTTTTTTACAAGAGAGATTCCTCAGTAAAACATTGCAAGTCATTGCTGAGTGGGCCCTGCACACCAGGAATTCCCAGAAATCGTATGGGAGGTCACAGAATTTTTTGAAGAAGGCCTTTCCCTTTTTCAAAATACTATTTTCTCCATCTGTCCACAACTAAACTAAGTATTTTCACCCTGGTCTTTCCTTGTCTCCTCGATTCTTTTCTTTTCCATTCTTCCACCTCATTTTTCAAAGATACGGCTCCACTTTCTACACTTCCCTCCATGTTCTCTTTCTTTGTTGCTCCCTCTCCCCATTTACTCAAAACCAAGGCAGGTGCTATGCAACCCCACAGAAGTACATTTCTCACCCTCCCCGAGTACTCTAATAGCTGTTTCTACCAATGCCTTATTTCTGTGCTGAACATTTCCTGAGTCAACAGTCCCACTGAGTTTAGTGCATCTACACACTCAAGTGAAGTTACTGAAAAATGTTTTGAAGCATTTGCTGGATGAGAACCTGCAACCAGATCTAGCATTTTTGTAGAAATACTCAGCATGTGTTCCTCTCACTGCTTAAATACCAGGAAAGCCCCTCACAACAGGGTTTGTTGGACTGAAGTAATGCACAGACCTGTCTCTGGCCCTTGCTCTTGACTGAGAAAAATGACAGGAAGAGCTGAACTCTGAACTGTGCTTGACCATGTTGGAGTGAAACTGATAATGACTTAAACATCCTTGGGCAAAATTTGTGAAGACTAATTCAGAAAATTGAATGCTTTTTTATTAAAATTATGAAAAGTACAGAAAATTATAGAAGTACCTGGTATTTCTCAGTTCTGTGCACTTCTGGCACATAGTATTATAGCAGAAAAGTAAAAAAAAAAAGAGGGATATGTTTTGCCCTTGAGAGTAATATGATTACAACAAGACAGTTTCAGATCTATTGAATATTTTAAACCATTCACTTTAATGTGTGTTTCATTAACTTTGGGGTGGGAATGAAAAGAAGGCTCCTTCATGTTGTTTTTCATACTGTTCCACTTCATTATCAAGCAATGATGCCAAGCTGTTCACCAGGATTGCTGCTAGCAGGCTTGAACAGTTTCTGCCAAGTGTGATTAATGCAGATCAAACAGAGTTTATTCAGCAGAAGAGATTGGCAGATAACATTTATCATCTCTTAAGAAAGTTGGGATTTCCAGACTGACGTCAGGCTGGTGATAAACTTAGAGGCTGAAGGATGGTTGACCAAGTAGTTTGCATATTCTTTAGAAGAAAGTTGCATCCATTTTGATTAGATTTGAAACCTGAAGAGAACCTCATTTACTTGCAAAGCCTCTTCCAGTGGTTAACTTTGTTTTTAAAAGGACAAAGGTATATGAAGACTCTTATCAGGGATTATAATTTTTTTCATAAGCATAAGAACTATGTGTTAGACTATGTGTCAGTCACTAATACAGAGTAGCCTGCTACTGGCCAAAACAGCATCCTTAGGCTATATGTAGGGTGGGAGAATAAGGCAGCCTGGATTTAATTCCTGGATTTGCTTTGTTACCTTGGGCAATCAGGTCCTACCGTTTTTTGCTCTTTCTGTCTGCTTGACAGCATAAACTTTTCAGAGGCCCCTGGCTCAGAGGACAGCTGAAATACAAAACAGCAACTTGCTGTCTTAGGTGAACATCTTTTTGATAATAATGAGAAGATTTTAATGAGGAAATCAAAAGATGTTTAGTCTTTACCTTTCTCAAAAGTCATTATCTTCAGGTCAGTTTTCTGGGTGCTGAGCAACACAAAAGCTGTGTTGAGAAACTCATTCAGTTTCTAAGATCTATTGCTTGGCCTTGAACCTCTAACACGAACCTCTGCACAAAGATCTTCTTAGAATAAGTTTTCCACTTCCTCCTCCTTCCTCAGCCAAACACAACCCTAATAGCAGTCAGCATAATAAAAAATGTCCAACATATAAAAGCAACTTACTAGCTGTAGTCAGCTAATCTCTGAGACACCCTGTGTTGTCTCATCTATTTTGAGGCAGCAAAAAGCTCATTAGTACCAGGTGAATCATGTCCCCACGTTCAACCAGATCATCATCCTGGGGTGGTTATTGCCCATCTAAAGCTGTCTTGGCCAGAAAGACCTTTGCTTCCCTCCCATTTTGGCAGTACACTGACGTAACCTATTCTGCCAGAGCACGTATTTCTCTGCAATGACAAAAGTCCTTTTTGATATCACTGTGACCTAAGACCTCTGTTTCTCACCACTGATTTCCATAGACTTACTCTCTTGAAAGTGTCGCAGTTCCCAAGGCTCCAAATGATAAAGTCTCTTTAGTTTGTCTTTTCACAGAAAGGATACTTCAGAAAAACAACAATAATAGTTTAGAACAAGCACAGTTTCTTTTCTATGTAGGAAAAGTAAACACAAAGAAGCCTATTTTCTTATCTCACTGTATAGGCATTTTTAGTTGTTGCAGGTAGTATTTTTGGCATAATGGTTTCCTCAGTATGGCTGAGGCTATGGCTTAGAATTTCCATTCCTAAATGAAAACCTTTTAAAGGTGACCTTTTATTTATTTGTTTATTTTCTGAAACATTCTGAACATCTCAGTACATTTAAGAAACATTTATCTGCTATTGATAACTTACTTTCATATTGATAACACAAGTTTAGAAATATGCTCTCTCAGATACCCTGTGCTAGTCCTAATTACTTTCTTTGGAGTCTCACCCTCAGCAGTAGCTTTGGCAAAGAGGCATTTTTTTATCTGAGACCAAACAGCAATTTTAAAAGCAAATAACAACAAAACCCAACAGCCCAACACGTACAATCTAACACTGGAGTTTATGCAGCGGCTCATCTGGCAGATGTTCTGAAGAGCACGCCTCTGACTATCAGAGCTCTGGTTTCTGTTCCATTCACAAATGATCGTTTCTGCTTTCGGTGGTGGCTGTATGCCAGATCCCTCTGGGCAATGGCAATATGCTCCACTTAGTTCCAGCCTTCACTAGCCCAATATATTTTTAAAGTAATAGTCATTTTGAGCTTTGACCAGAGTGGTAATATGGCTGTACCAAATCTGTCCTTGGGGTTGTTTGCGGACAGCTTAGTCTTGCGCTTACTGCTGGAGAACCTCGGCTCTGAGACCTCCTTAACATCTTCCTCCATGCCATACTGGTGGATTTGCAATCCTTGTCCTTTGCCTGCCCCTGCACAGCAGCAACTTTAGGTTGCTGGCTCAGGCAACACCACAGTTACACAAGTTGCTGTGCAAAGTTCATCATTCTGTTTTGCTTCTGCGGATATCCTCCAGAGCCAGGAGGTGTGACACTGGCCTGCTTCAGGAGCTCAGAAGAGAATAACGCCAGCCCCGCGCAATACAACAGCTATTTCTACCTCTCTCTTGCAAGGTCCTTTTAAAGCTTCCAAATTAAATTTGCTTCTCTTCAGCTCCCTGCAATGCCATTCTGAGAACTGCTGCAGCTCATCTCTCCTCTGGCAAATGCCCACTGCTCCGCTCTCCCCCTGTATCATAGCATTGTGGTTTAACCCCAGCCGGGGTTAAACTGAGCACCACACAGCCACTCATCCCCCTGCAGTGGGATGGGAGAGAGAATCAGAAGAGTAAAAGTGAGAAAACTCGTGGGTTAAGATAAGAACAGTTTAATAATTAGAAATAAAATAAAATAGTAGTAGTATTCATAATAATAATAATAATAAAAAAAAAGAAAAAAAAAAACAAGCGATGCACGATGCAATTGACCACCACCCACCAACCGATGCCCAGCCAGTCCCCGAGCAGCGGACCCCCGGCCAGCTTTCCTCCAGTTTATGTACTGAGCGTGACGTCACACAGTATGGAATATCCCTGTGGCCAGTTTGGGTCAGCTGTCCTGGCTGTGCCCCCTCCCAGCCTCTTGTGCATCCCCACCCTACCCCACCACACCACTGCAGCAGCTATGCTGGGGGCTGCTGGAGCCCCACTATCCTCAAAGGAGGCAGCTGACACCATGGACAACCATTTGACCCCTCCTGCACACACCCACCCTAGGAACCTGCCTGGTTTGCCCGTGATTACAACTAAACCAAGGAATGAGCCCCTCACTTTCATCACTAAGCCTGCCTTTAGTGAGCTACGGCTGCAGCCCCTCCTAATGATAAACCAGCACTGAAACACAATTTGAACATTCATAATCTCCTATATCAGGTTCTCATACCATTAATGCCACCAGTGCTCTGACCTTTTAGCAAGATATCAGGCACTAGCAGCAGGCTCAGAATTACAAACTTCAATTAAAAACTGTATTTTAAAATAAAACTCAGTTTAGATGCACTGATAAGTGATTTTCACCATGTGAAATTTCAGAGTGCTTTGCTGAGAAAAATCATTGCAAGCTTCCTATTAATTTCTGGTCTAGCTGGGTTTCAAGGACAATTTTATTAAAAATGAGCAGAGCCTTATATAATAAAACCCTTGCAGTTGTTATGACCACCTGTGCTACCTCCCACCCTGATCCACCACGTGACATAGCACAACTAATTTTCCCACTTCCTAGAAAGGAAATTGAGCTGCTACAATTTTAGACTTTGGGGCTTACATACATATATTTTAGACTTCATTATTTTTCTGTATGGCAAGGCTGGAGCTGGCAGAGGTTGTATATAAACACCTTTAAGGACTTTCTCTGTGCAGAACAGTATGAAAGTTCAGATAAAAGCATTAAAGTTTCTGAATGGGCGTGAAAGCAAGAAACAACAAGAGGAAAATAAAAATGAGTTCCTAGTTGAAGTACAGAGCACTGATTGTAGAGAAAAGGTCTCACAGGAGACAATCTGAATGGATTACTGTTAATAAACATTAAAGTTTATTAAACAGTTTATAAAACAAACAACAGGATGGTACTCATCTGAACTGAAACACAAACAGGGAAATTATGACTCTTGAGGCTTGCTCACCACAGATAAATTGCTTCCTGCTCTCTCCTCAGCCCTAGGTCTAAGTTTTATGAAAACACTAATTGCTCCCCACTCTCATTCTTAACAAACAATGACTTGGTGAAAAAGAAAAAAAAAAAAAATCAAAAAACTATACACCAGCTTGATCAGGTCCCCGTGGATCAGTGTTTTTGGGTTGTGCCCATCTCTTTTTAATTTCATGGGGAAAAACTCTTAGTCTTAGCCACAAACAAACACCAGATGATTGGTCCTTTTCCACACAGGAAGAGCAGGACAATTCAGTTAGGGGAGAAACTTGGCAAACTGAAAAATGGAAGGTAGGGGAGGAGATTATAATTAATGCATATGGGTAGTTTACATGCTGTCTTCTCTCTATGGTGAGAATGTAGCAAGCTGTCTAATTGGAGCCTGGTTTTTGGCTCCTCTTAAATTCCTCAGAAAACATTGCCCTTCACAGTCTGCATAGTTAGATTTTGTAGGTTTTGGCCACAGGATAAGCCTAATAAAAATACTGGGATGAAGAGGGCAAGCTATTTCAGGCATAACATTCTGGAGCAACGCAAAGAGGTCACAACTGGTGAGAATCTGCATGAAATTGCATTAGGCACAGATGAAGTGTCCGGTCGTCTTTCTGCCCAAACTCATAAATGTATTAACACACACAGCCGTCACAGTCACATCCTACACCCAGCAACTGTCCTCTTCACTGGTCTCTGACAATTCTTATCAATTGTCGCTGCCCTTCAAAAGAATTTTTGATTTTGATTTCAAATCCTATCTTGGGTGTTGCCAGTGGATTTGTGTCTAAAAAGGTGCAGTGACACTCTGGCAGGAGAGTGGATGGAGATCTTTCTTGCATTTGCTCAGAGCCTGTGCAAGAGACTTACAAGTGAAAGCTTGATTACCTAAATATTTGCAGTTCAATTGGTTATTTAGGTTTGGAAAAAAAGTGGATCCCTATCCAGTAAATTATGCAGCAAATTGCAAGCTTTGCGAGGCAGATCTTAAAGATGAAAGCCTGGAAGCCCTTAAAGTTTCATGGATGACATTCAGGGCAGTGAATTGATTGAGTGAGGACAACACAGCCACCTGGCAGGGAAATGGAAAGACTAGTCATGAGTGTTAACATGAGCTGTGTCACTGTGGGCACCAGCCTCAGCTGCGTGACTCTCTGTGCCTAGGTGCTCCTGCAGCCTACAGCCAATGAATAAGAAGAATTTAAGTAAAATATAGACTGGAAGAAACCTGCATCTTTTAGTAAAATGCAGTTAGGCATATGACATTTCAATTTCAACCTGGTGTTTTAGCAAAGTGATGCGAGTGACTGCTTTTGAATGAAGTTAGAAAGTGCAACCACTAATGAGGTTTAAGGAAAGACCACTCAAAGAAAATGGTGCACACAGAAGGGCAAAGCTACAGCTTCAAACACTAAATGGAAGTATCCCTGCTCTGAAACTGTTTACTAAAGTCACAACCTTTATTAACTGCATTCCTTTCCTCCTAAAAGACAGAATTCAACTATAAATTATTTGGAAAGGCCAGAATCTCCACATTAATTTACTGAGGCTTTCATCCTTCTGCACAGCAGTGTATTTTTTAATACTGCTCAAAAGATATCAAGTACCTTCTTTCCAACCTATTCACCAGCTCTAAATGGGATTTGACATTGCGAGGTCAGCTTTGCTTTGCCTCATAGATGACTAACAAATTTGCAGAGACATACGTTTACTGTTCTCACATGGATCACTGCTCAACAGATCACCGGTTTTTGATGGCAAACATTTAACTTTAAGCCATTAAGTAGAAGAGGAAATTCAGGTTGTAACAAATTACCTGGCATCTAAACAATGTTCAAGTTGCCCATTAGGAGTGCCTTTAGACAGTGGAACAGCACATTAGTTTTAAATTGCAAAGTTCAGTCAATGGAGTGATAGAGTTCAGATCTGAAATGTTTTACCAAGGCCTGCACAGTGTGTTTATAGTGAACAGGAGTAGAATGGAAATCCATTTCTATAGTCAGAAGAAGACTGCAGTCCCCAGCTGACTCTCCTTCCCCCCCAGCAAAAGCAAACAAAAATACTGAAATGCACTGTAAAGTATAATGGTAGTTATAACTGATTTGTGTAGAAAGTTGTCATATTAAACCGATTTCACTGTGGTTTAGATTGTGTGGGCAACCTGAACAAAATATATTTTCACCATGATGATGTTACAGTATGTTATTCCTAGCTGCTACGAACTACTCTTTTCCCCTCCCCGGCCCCATGCGGCAGCGGGCGAGGGCACCAACCACTCTGGCAGCAGCGTGCACACCTCCTCCCCACCCCAGCACGTCGCCCATATGGCTGTTCACATCAGCTTCCCAGTTAGGAGGGTTTTCCACCTTGAATAAGACTGGAAACCTATATAAAGGGGAGGAGTACAAAGAAGAGGAATACAAAGAAAGAGTATATAAAGAAGGAATACAGATATTGGTACTGTTTGGGGCAGGGTTGTAGAGATAAGATCATTTAACACTTTGCACATTAAAAAAAGCTCAATTGAAAACTTTTTTGGAATATTTGGCAAATTTTATTTACTGGTTGCTTTTTACTACATCATGGGTGAGGGAGCACAAAATGTATGTCTCTCATGAAAAGTTGGTGCAGAAAAAGTTAAAGATGCTGGTGAGAACAAGCTTCCAGAACAGATGGGAAGCGTGGGTTTGTTAGTGAATTATCTGGAAATGCAACTACAGGCATGATGCAGGGAGCTCTCAAACAGACCGTTCATGGGTATGTGGTTGATTCTTGGTGTTTTCCTCCTCAGCCTTACTCCCTGCTTTGAATTTCTCTACTCCATACTTTCTTGGCTCTCAACAAAAATCTCTTGTATTCATCTCCACTTTTAACCTGTATTGCAGTTTCTTGAATAATCACATCCTTCTGCTGTACCAGAGATCCTAAAAGGAAGAGATCTGAATGGAGAAGAATCTGAGGGGTTTTTTAAATATAAATGACAAGTTGAAAAAAAAATTCATATTGCCCGCAGAGATAAGGAGAGTAAATTATGCTTTTCTGTTTCCTAATGCATGTGTAGAGAGTGTGTGCCTTGAAAGGAGGATGGCTAAACATAGGGAGGCTGTCTTTGGAGGAAACCTGACAGATACAAAGGAGAGGAGAGACCGATGGAGAAGGGGACAAATAAATGTAAGGAAAAAGAACATCAGGAACGATACAGAAAGAACCTCAGG
>NW_008824791.1:6232446-6241982 GCF_000699105.1 Pygoscelis adeliae
GGAAAAGAGATTAAGGAAATCTATGCAATTTTTTATTTTATATGGTTTATTTGGTCAGCCCATCAAGCTCTCTTTAAATGATTCCACTTTTTTCACAGTGATAGCTGGAAATTCACCAGATTAACTAGACAATATTTGGCATAATAGGGCTCATTACAGAGTTGGTTATAAATCTATCAGAGACGTTGGTTGTAAATGTATTAGAGACCTTTATGCATTTTTACTACTCAAGAAAATTGCACAATTTAAAAGATATTGCATTCACCCATCAGTGAATGGATGAACAAATGTCAGGCAGAAAACTCTGCCAACTTGGAAGTCCAGGTGAACTCCTCCTACATGACCACTCTTACTCACTAAGACTGTTACTTCTCAAGAGCGCAGGAAGATATTGCCACTTGGAACTCAGTGAAGAAATTTACTCAGCTCCACAAGTCTAAAAGCCAAAGGAAATGAGTACCATGAATACCATGTCTCATTTTCCTTCTTCTATAAGGGCTGGATAATTTATAGACCTCCTGATCATTTTCTGCAATTACTGTGGCAATCAATCCATTAACACTGAAGAGAGCTGATCACTTCAGATATCCAGTATAAATGTTTATCTTTCTGGAAGTCTATTACAAGAAAACTGCATAAGAAAATAAAACTCTTTAAAAAAACCCAGATGAGCAAAAAACACACCTGTAATGAAAATTCAAAACATTAAAATTGAGCACTGTATAACAATTTTTGAAATGAGCCAAAATACCCCCAAAAACGTCAGGAAAGTGCAGCTACTACTCACCGTGGTTACTTGATCTATCATCTTGGAGTATGAAACGTTTCACAACTGAAGGCCATAAAAATGTGCTAAGAGGGATATGCTTATAGGAAATGTTCTGGCTCCTCACTGTTGTTTGTGTGGGAATTATTGTGACAAATTCTGCTCTTTGCTTGTAACTACTGTGGCAGCCAGTGCTGCTGAATTAGTGCTCTTTTTTTAATGAAAAGAAAAATAATGTTTCAACATTTATTCAGGACTGAGGACACAATTTCAAATCTATGAGGAAGAAAATCGACAGTTTAAACTTTGACCTCCAGCTAACACTGAGTTAGAAGAAGAGGAGAATGTACACCCTAAAGATCACAGAGCTTCATTGTTATAATGCAGTCATTATTATTTTACTTCATTTTTTAAATTAAAAGAAGATTAAGACATCTTTATTAAGATTATTCTGTGCAATTAGAACAAAATCCATCTACCCTGAATGAGGCATTTCAAAGACTTTAGAATTATTAGTACAATAATGCCTAAGTACAACATAAACATACCATGGACCAAATCAATGATCTCTGTTTTTCTTTTCAATATACCAAGTATTTTAAATAAAGGCATAAAAATTTTTCCTCTCTTGAAGCATGAAGCTCAAAAGTCTTCACATATATTTATGTTACTGTAAGTAGAAAACAACAATATGCTATATAAATGGAGAACTGCCTGTTTCTTTTTATACTTGCTTCTGTATCAACATCTCTCTGTTTATTCATCCTGTGGCAATGAAAGCCAAGGTCAGTTTAGCACTATGATAAAAAAACTGTATAAATTTAGGATATCTTGTACTTCTACTTTACTGTGTGTGACACTTGCCTGTTTCCCATGAACTTGCTTTTTTCTACACCCATTTTTTTAAGAGAGCATGAAAACTACACAGTGTTTGAGGTGAATAGTCAGCATTCATTCAGAGCATTAAATACTTATTTCTGTGTTACTAGTTCTGTTTTGCTTTCCATACAGCCTAAGTCTTGTTACTGATTGAGCTGTTCAGAACAGCACCAAGGTCTTTTTTCTCAGTGGCTACAGGGGCACAAGAAGGCTTAAAAAAGTTCTTGACAATATTAGGATGTTCAGCAGAGAACAGAGCAACTTGGCAAGATCTGCAGGAGTTCTTCCTCAACTGTTTCACACTTGCCAAGGTCAAGTCTTCAATTTCCTAGATTTCAGTGTCCTCTTATTCTTGACATCTTCAAGTTATACTTTTACCTTCACAATCACATCATGCTAGATTATTACACCATTCTCTTAAAAAAAATACTCCAGCAAGGAATGGGAAAACAGCCAGTCTCACTACTTTGAGGTTTTTCTGCATCCCTCCCTGCTCTGCAAAGAGAATTTCCATTAGTTCTATACAGAGGGTGGGAGCAAGGGAAGTTCTGCACTGTTTTCCCAAGTGATATCAGCAATGAAGAAGAATGATGGTAACAGATGTGGCAGAGTGATATTCTTTCTGTTCTGTTTTCCAGTAAACCTTACAATGGTTGCATAAAATAGAGTTGTTTGACAGTGTTTTGTTTTGGGACTGGGTAGCTGAGAGCCTGGGTACTGGATCAGCTTTCACTGGAGTTGTAATTCTAAAACCAGTCTACTGGAAAATGTTGCCCTAATGGTAGAAAAATCACCGTTGAGATAGGCATAAAAAAAAAGAAGCAATTCCTGTATACGTACAAAAATGAGGGGAAAAAAAGGCATCAGTAGTCAACCAACACCCAGGCTGGGTTAGAGAAATAGCATAATCTCAATATTACCTTGAGGGAATCTTATTTTTGGCGAAGGCAAGGATGTCTCACCTGAACACCCATCCTATTTAAAATGTGTTGCCAGCTAAGCTTAGAAGAAGTAAGTGCTAAACTCACCTCTGGTGACCTTGGTATTTGCATTTTAAAAAGAAAATTTGTGTCAAATAAGAAATGCATTTTCCTCCTTTTTTTAAACTTTATTTCCCAGTGGAAGCATTTCAACAAAACCCGTTTTGACCAAAATTTTCCACAAATTACAGATATTTCAGCAAAATATCAAACACCAAAATATTTCAGTGAAAAGTGGCAAGGCATCAGTTTGCAAAAGCCAAGGCACAAACAACTTATTGAATAACACTGGTAAAAACAAATCTCTCCATGACCCCAGGAAAAATGCCCCTACTCCAATTTCTTTGTGAGATTTCTCATTTAAACCAGTTATTAATATATTCCATGAGAGCTGCAGTGGATTTTGTACAGTACTAACTTTTACACATAACATGAGGCCATATGTCAACAGCTATGGCAGCCCAGTGGGAAATACAACTTTTAAGAAACCTTCTCTATAATACATGCATTTCCCAAGGATTTAGAGTCAACTCGATAATATAAAGCACTGGAGAATGTAATTTACTGCATAGGTCTTTAGAGGTCAAAACTGACAACATTATTAATTGTACTACCAAAGAACCCAACTGTATAAGCAATATAAACATCACTAAGCACTAAGTGAGGAAGAAGAAGGTTTACAGCCAATATCTATTCATCATGCGTCATCTTGATAGGACAGGTGATGCTTCCAGAAAAGCCTGCCAGGCCATCACCTGTGTTTATAACTCTTGGTTTCTTCACATATGCATTTTAGCATGGTGCATTAAAGTTTTGCTGTTCAGCTTCAGAGAAACTCATCTACTACACAGTGGTGCTGTCTCATCTGAGTTAAAGCCATGTGGTGTTTCCTTACAGATAATATGCTGTACTGTCAGGAGGATAATCATATGTAGAGTGGCAACACACATCTGTTTTGTGAAGTCTCCTAAAACTGACTTGGATATCAATTTAAACCCACCGGGTTAAAACATCTGTGAGAAATTCCATTTTTAATCAACTGTCTTGGATAACGTGTTGTTGCCATGAAATCCTAATGCTAATATCCAGTAGAGTAATGCTTCCCAAAGAGAAACAGAATGTTGAAATGAATGACATGACAAAACTGTTAAAGTTAAAAAAACAAATCCAGAAAATAATAATTTTTAAATTCTTCAAGTAGAAATGCAGTATGTTAAACCTAGGTAATACCAATATACTGAGAGAATATGTACAAAAGGAACATTTGACATGCATATCTAATATTTAAACAGCATGCATTTTTGTCCATTTGAAAAATGTCCGTGTTCAGAGATACAGAATAGTTTTATTTGTACCCAACCTTAATCCAATCAAAAATGTCAGGAAAGAGTATAGTCTGCCTCTCACTCTTTAAAACAGGGACCTATACCTCACTGCGAAGTCAGCTGCAGTTTTAAATTCAATTCATAGAATAACGCATCTCCAAGTTTGAAATTTTTCCAACTTTTGGATGAGTGTTTGAATAAATAACTCCTTAAACTGATTAAGTCCCTTGTCTAAGAAACATAAAGGCAGATATTTTTGTCAGCTACTGTTCATGTTTGTATACTAACATATTTGCCAAACTTGAAATGCAATAGTCTAAAAATAACTTTTAAGAAACATTTAGATGAAATGTCCTGTTTCAACCTGTAATAAAATAAATATTTTTCCATACCGCCTCACAGGTTTGGAAGAAAACTAGCCTAGGTATCATATCTTTCCCTGGCTGCTGAAGGAGATGCCTAAGGAATGTGAAATGATACTGGCAAATGATCTTGGTAACCTCACAGGCTGTCAAATCTTAGGCTGCACAAGACTAATAGCTCTTTTATAAAGCATCTCTCTTAGCAACACTCCTCAAGCCCAAAGGCTCAGAACATCAAGTTTTTAAAGGAAAAGCGATAAAGGTTCACTAACATTGATAAGCTGCATTTTGATCCAGAAGCAAGTCACAGAACTCATTAGCAGGTAGAATTCAAAAGTTAATGGACTAGGACTCCTATGGCTTGGTCATATGGAAGCTTAAAGTATTTAAGTTTATTTTGCTTTATTACAGGGTTTATGGTAATTTGCAGCCATGGTCTGCAGATTTCTTCTTAATGCTGTTTCTCTGCAAAGAACCCAAAGGGACGCACAAAGAGCCACAGAATTTATTTTAGTTCTCTAAGTTTAAAGCAGGAGTGACCACTCTATGGCTCACACGCCACGAGGGATGCTATACACTCTCATTTGTGACAGAACTCATATCTCAAAGAGAGAAAGAATTATAAACCAGTGTGGAACTCCCAGAAAACAAACTTGTAAAGCAACAAAATTCAAGTAGCAAATAACCAAAATGAACAATTTTCAGTCAGGAAGACACCCAGTGATGAAAAGTTCTGCATGTAGTCACAGCAGCACAAATCCTTAACAGCTGCCTGCAGGCCTGGCATTGCACAGTACAAGGTTTGCCTCATCTGTGACAGATGACGCTTCAGAAAAAGAAAATGAAAAGGGCAAAAAGCCCTCGGAGAATGCAGCCAAGGTCTCACCTGCTTCATTTTATGAAATAACTTCAAAAGTTTCTTCAAATTTTGTTGTAAGTGGGTATATTGTGATCATGAACAGGAAGACCAAAACATCTCCAAAAAAAAGGACAAAAGGATGATGACACAGTAAGGAGAAAAATTAATACAAAATGCGAAAGCCATGTCTTATTTACAGACTGATCTTCAGCTTGTTTGGCTTGTAAGACTACACCCCCAAAGAAGTTCAATACAGGGTAGCATTTCATGGAAACCACAAAGAAATTATTCCACAGTATCTTGGCAAATGTGTTATGTGATCATCTCTCATACCAGAAAGAACAACCACCGCCCAGTAAAACATTCTTTTGAAGTTCATTAATTCTGTACACACGTGCACACACACACAGACATATATGTATCTCTCTATCTATGTACTTTTATACACACACATATATATGGATGTAAATACATAATGGCATAGGATATATACACACAAAGACATACCTATACATATAATATATAGTAAAATAAAATGTAATCTATGATGATGACATGAAAGAACCCTATTTCCAATTTACAGGAAGCAGTAAAGAAGTGAAAGAATCAGCCAGCACTGATGTGCATGGCAGTGACCCAGAAAAAGAAGATAACAATTGATGGAACTGTAATCTCACATAATATAATGATGAAAAGGATTTGAGGAGGTGCCCAATGATATATCAACCCCAATTACTTTTTAAACAGCCACATATAAATAATTTTCACTGGCAAGTCATGAGAGTTGTGATCCTACTGTCACTATACAGCTGAGTGGTTTTGCTCAGTGTATGCATGGAAACTTTGCTATAATTGAAGAAATGCCTTTGCTCACTTTCTTCTACCACCACTGCCCAAAGTTTGTTCAAAGAGTCGAAAAAAATGCAGCTAGAATAAACATGTAAGCAGCCCTTTTTTGGAACCTGTTGGAATACAAATGAAGCATCTGAACTAAGTGAAAATTCTTTGATGCTAGTACATTTTTGATTATTCCTCTACTAGATATCCATAACGTAGTATTTCCAGCCAAATGAATCATGAACTTTACAAAACTTACTGTTTTGTAAAAACAGTAAAGCTATTGGAAATGGTAGGCTTGATTAGACAGTGTATGCTCAAATGGGGCACATACCTTGACTGGTGAGAACAGTTGTGCTGTCTTGCTAGAACATGCAAGAAGGAAGGTTTGTGCCGTCAGTGTAAGTTTTTCAGATACTATGATGTTATTCGCCTACAAGCCCCACCTAAGTCAAAGACTTGACATCATTTATTCATGTTAAAAATTCTGCTTTTCGCTGCATCAGCTAGGTATATGCTCATTAAATCACCAAAGCGCTCATAACTTGTTCAATGAAGAAGCATGAGACGATATTCTGTTAAAGCACTCATTGGCTGCCAAAAGGTAAAGCCTTTCAGAGGTTTGGAAACTATCAAGCTAAAGTGTTTGTAAGAGATGTGTGAAGACTTGTTCATTAAGACTGCAACACATTCAAAGACAAGACAAGGACTGGTTAAGTGATCTAGCTTTTCTTACAAACTCATATTTCTCAACAGCTTTACACAGTTACTGCAGTTTAGATGTCACCACAAACACTTACAACAATCCTATACTCCATTGCTTTGTCTGTACTGTAAAGTCCTTAGGTGAAGAAGCCCTGAATAGTTTTTACTTTCCCTTCTATCTAATTTGGTAACTGATCTTCCATGGTGTTACTATGTCTTTGGAAAAATCATTGCTTTTCTTTCCTTCACTGCACTGGATTTTTGGAGCAAATTACTTTCATACTGTGGTCTTTTTTGACAGTAGTAAGAAAAGAAAAACCCTCAAATCAGTGCATCTTTCCTTCTGTAAGGTGAGGGATGCCTGGACATTGTAAAACAAAAAAGAGGGAAGACAATAAGAGTATTTTGGAAGGAATTCCAGACCTGTGTCATGCGTTACCTTTCACCCATACACAGAAGTTAGACTGTGTGATTCTGACTTGAAACAAGACTGCTGAAAGATGAGACAATCTAAACCGCTATCCAGACTCTGAATGACTGAATATCTTTTACTGAATGCCTCTGCATTAGCATTTCAGTTTGGACCAACAATGTGCTTTTGAATTAAATTTTGGTTGTTCCTATTCACCATCCCTTGGTCTGCATCACAAAGGAGTCTCAGAGTGCACAAACTGGTTCCTTTCCAATCAAGCTAACCTGAAGGATGCACTTTGTGATGTCACCCTACTTGCTTCATCCATGACTGGGTGTTCAGTCCATGGGATCAGCCTAGAGCTAGTCCAAAGGAAACCCCCTTGACATGTTGTCCTGCTCTGCTGGATCCTCAGCACCATCTGCTTTTCTACACAGAGCCTCTCCATTGTGTAGCATATCTTGTTAAGATATATGCAACTTTGGGAAGGCCTGTAATTTTCCGCTGTGCCTAAATATATCTTGAGAGAAATATAATCAGCTCACAGTTATACCTTGAATACAATCCAGCCTGTAACTACAAATAAGTTAGACAGCGCTGGCTAGAATGGTTCAGAATTACCAAGGAAAAGATGAAATTATAAATTTAATTCTGAAATAATGTTTAATTCTGAAATTACTGGTGGATTAAATAAGGACAGCACAATAGAAATCAGTGGAGTT
The DNA here is from genome assembly GCF_000699105.1 of Pygoscelis adeliae. Lineage (NCBI taxonomy): Eukaryota > Metazoa > Chordata > Aves > Sphenisciformes > Spheniscidae > Pygoscelis > Pygoscelis adeliae. Next base: position 6,240,294 of record NW_008824791.1, read on the forward strand.
AAAGTTGACTATGCCATCTGTGAACTTGGCTCACAGACTCATATTGCTAGTGGATGTTGGAAATAAAATTGCAATGCACTAATTACCTGCTTCTTAGGATCCCTATAAATACACTGAATATAGCAACAGTATGCTTAAGCATTTAGTTAGTCCATAGATACTATTAAGATAAACTATTTTCAGTCAGCTCTGGCTCATTATGTGTGTAAAATAGTGGTCAACTCTGACAACTACACTACATTAAAAACTCTCGCCAAGTGGCATGTATTTTAACAACACACAAAATTTCTTAATGTGACCTATTTCAGATTATTACCCTTTCCTTATCTACCTTTTCAGAAGACCTAATAAAATCTAATCATTAAAGTTTGGGATCATCAAAATATTTATTAATTTTTTTTCTGTGTATATTTTAATTTGTAAACTTTGTAATTTTAACTTGTATCTTAATCATGTAAGTTATAGAAAATAGCATAAGATGCAATATTTTTTGCCAAAAAGTTCCAAGACTGATGACTGTAGAGCTAAAAAATAATAATTTCCTGCCTCTTATTTTATTGTCAGTAGACAGGTAGTACAGACAAAAGCATACTACAGTTCCCGTTACAATGTTTGCAATGCCACTGAAATATAATTAATGTTACTTTAGCATTCGTGGAATCCCAGACTCCTGAAGTTGCATTAGTTGCTTGCATTGAAAAATGAAGAGCTTTGTGACTAACCCTGTACAACTGAAGGGTCTCACATGGTCTTGTGAATCCAGCTAGTCTCTCCTCCTTTCCTTATGTATTTCAAGCCAGAATGCTCACAGCCTTTTCCATATTTGGTCTCCAAAACTTTATAGCACCTGTGATGTTTCAAATGCATAGTTTCCATTCCATGGGGCCAGATTTCTCTGCCAGGCTGAAGGGCCAGGGTAAACACATTTCCAATTTCAAAGCTGTTTGTTTTGGTAATTCTAGATGGAGAGGTTCTGAAATTGGTATACGCTCATTTTTGTGTTTATCAAAAGGCTATTTCATATCAGATTTATTCCCGTAGCTCTCAACTTGCCAGAGTCCATATGTGTAGAATAATGTCTAACAAAGAACCAGAATGAGTGAGACTAAATATTTACTAAAAAAAAAAGAAAAATTAGCACCCCAAACTCAACATCCTTAAAACACCACAGACTTCATTTAACTTAAGAAACAGCTCTTGCTATATAATCATTTATTGGGGGTGAGGGGGAAAGTGTTGTCTCAAAGGTAATTTTAACAAGAAAATTGAGAGGAAAAGGGGCTTTTAAACTATGTAGAATGGTGATAACTTTGACTTTAATTAACTTTTACATTAAGAGACCCCTCAAACTGAAGGACGTTTGAGAAACATGGTGGTTTCATGTTACTGTGGTAAACTAAATTGCAATCGAGAAGATGCCTTCGATTAGATATTTTGGTTACAAATTTGCAGTGCCTTGTCACAAGTTCTCTGAGGCTATTAACATCATTATTATCTTATCTGTATAAAAGTGGTGCCTAGAAGACTCAGATGTTATCAAAACTCTATCACTGTAGGCATTTTACAAGTGCTCTTGTACTCGCTCTCACATAAATACCAATGAAATATAATGAATGAAAAAAAGGAAAATGGTAAGAACTGGAAAACTAGTTGCTCTGAGTCAAATAGGGCATGTCTATCCTGCCTTGT
>NW_008824791.1:6242303-6242503 GCF_000699105.1 Pygoscelis adeliae
CGTCTTTTTTATAAGCCCCGTTTAAGTACTGATAGGCTGCAAGAAGGTGTCCCCGAAGCCTTCTCTTCTCCAGGCTGAACAACCCCAACTCTCTCAGCCTTTCTTCACAGGAGAGGTGTTCCATCCCCCTGATCATTTTTGTGGCCCTCCTCTGGACCCGCTCCAACAGGTCCATGTCTTTCTTCTGCTGAGGGCTCCAG
>NW_008824791.1:6243896-6262215 GCF_000699105.1 Pygoscelis adeliae
AATTCTATCAGGGCTTTAGCTTTCCTAACCTGATCCCTGGATGCTTGGACAATTTTTCTGTATTCCTCCCAGGCTACCTGTCCTGTAGGCTTCCTTTTTGTGTTTGAGTTTGTCCAGGAGCTCCTTGTTCATCCACGCAGGCCTCCTGGCATTTTTGCCAGACTTACTCTTTGTTGGGATGCATCACTCCCGAGCTTGGAGGAGGTGATCCTTGAGTATTAACCAGCTTTCTTGGGCCCCTCTTCCCTCCAGGGCTTTATCCCATGGTACTCTGCCAAGCAGATCCCTGAAGAGGCCAAAGTCTACTCTCCTGAAGTCCAGAGTAGTGAGCTTGCTGTGTGCCCTCCTTGGTGCCCTAAGGACCTTGAACTCCACCATTTTGTGGTCACTGCAGCCAAGGCTGCCCTTGAGCTTCACAATTTTATCCATTTCCTACAACTCGACTGCACACCATGGCTCTGTAGAGCAACTCAGTAGGAGATTTATTGAGTCCCCCAGTTGGTGGCAAAGATGCGAAGTTCACACTATAAGCATTTCAACGGGTTTTACTTTGAGATAACTAGTTTAGCCCTGTGGGCTGAGTTCTTGATAGCATGCTGGAGGGCATCTTCCTGCTTAATTTCATGTCAGGGGAACCCAGTTTGTGTGCTCTGAGGCTGCTTCATGGTACAAACACATAACCGAGTATGTGAGGATAACTGGGGGATTTGATTCAAAAGCACACTCCTGACCCAGACTGTAGCACTAACATACACACATAGAATCATAAAATCATTAAGGTTGGAAAAGACCTCTAAGACCATCGAGTCCAACTGTCAGTGTTGTGCACACTGACAAGCGCATCATGGACACATGGACAGCACATTATCAACATACGTAAGTGTTGTGCCACTCTAGGGAGAGTCTTGCCTGCTTTGTCAGTCAGCCCCGTGGCATTACAGGATGGGGAGAGGTAGATTCAGCCAGACACAGCCCATCTACACTGCAAGAGGTGGCATGCTTTGGGCAACTGGTCAAGGCTCCCCCCTCACCAAGCTCTAGGACACCAACAAGGTCTGCAGCTTAAAATGGGCTTGTATCCAAACACCTTGGATTTGAGTGTCTTTTGGGTCAACCATCTATTTCTGGGAGAACAGCCAGAATGAATAAACCCAGATCCTCTCTCAGGCCAATGGCTGACCATCCAGAGCACATGTTTTTCCTCAGTCAATATATACCCCACAGAAATGGTTGCCATAGCTCAGTAACTGTACCTTTATGAAGGAGTGAATTCACTCCCCTTCCAACATTTTTGTGTTGTCATAAGTTCATGTAAGCAGCTGTATTTTAGAGTTAGCAATAAGAAATCTTCAGTGGGACCACTATCTTTATAAAAGTTATTATACAATAGAAGGAAATTTCATTCTCCAGGTAATTCATGTGTGACTTACTTACAATTTTTATTTTCTCTTGGTAATTTTTTCCCTCATCAGGAAAATATGTTTCATGGGTATATCATGTATCATATTTTAAATAACAAATTTTAGTGCATGATATCCAATACCACATTCATTATTTTAAATAAGACTAGGGAATCTAAAACTGTACCAAAAAAAAGTGTCATATGTCTAGTCCATGAAAAGAAAGTTGTTTAACTACATAAATATTTAAAACTAAGTGCTATATTAGAATTTTGGCAAATGCTGATTTCTTAAGGTAGTTCTTAAAATCTAAATGGAAGAGTATTGCTGCTAAATATATGAGTAGCCAACCACCTGAAACAGATTGTTAACTGTTCCAGAGGAAACCTAACATTATTTTCAAAGAATCCTACAAATACTTGTATTTATGTATACACATACATGCATACATACCTAAAGTTACTTAATATGCATATACTGAATGTTACATATATGCATAAATGTGAAAAGCTGGGGCCAAAATGAGAAAATGTTATTTAAATATTCTGTTTCAAAACACATTATTTTAGGCTGTACTCTCTCTTGCTGATTTGAGAAAGTCACATCGTCTTTAATTCATATGGACCAAAGCAGCAGGAGATAAATACTTTTTACTTTTCCTGAAAACTTCATGACTTGTGTCATTTCTGCCCTAACCTTGACAACACTGAAGAAGCATTTATAATAATATTTAAAACATTTCATGAATTCACAAATATGACATCTCCTCAGAAATGTGAAAAAGCAATCAGGGAAAACAGAATGGAAATTAGAATATTTACCCACTTTAAACCAAGCAAGTTTAGCGAGCAGCCAGAGTTAGTAAAATGGCCTATACTGGGGTTCAACAGCCTTGTGTTGCAGAATAGGGTGGGAAAATGGTTTCTAGAGCATAGCAATGGTTAGAGTAACAAAAACCAGAAAACTATCAGTAAAAAAAGGCATTTATGTGTAAAGATACTATATCACAGTGCATAAAATTGCAAAAAATTCTCACTTGTTCTTGAAAAATAAAAATGGAACTCTTCAGAATTTGTAATACTAAGTATGCATTTAGGCAAATGTTAGTGAATTTAAAAAATGCCTATCAGTCTAAAATGACTAATGAGAACCTGGTCTTGTTTACATCTGACTTCAACACAGCTCTGTTTAGATGGAAAAAGCCCCATTTGGTATGTGGAAATCAAGGGCACATATAAGAGCACACGCATTTGCATGATGTACATGACTGCAGGCAATAATTGCCTAAAAATATTCAACTTTTCTGAGGGCATCCAGTTCAGCCAACACATACCTTTGCCAGCATTGATCGCTCCAACTGTGATCAACACAGAGTGCAAAATTTAATGATGCTGCACTCCAGAATCCTAACACACTATCTTGTCTGAAATATTTTATCTAGTTTAGATAAAATAACCTAGCTAAATTTGTCTACAATACTTATATCATCTCCATTACTGGAACACCTGAGCTCCTCACTGTCTTTTAGTGTGGGCATCCATTAAGAAAAGTCACTTCTGCTTGCAGTTTATAGACTGTGAACCTCAGAGCAGAGCTGCACAAGACATTTGGTGAGCTGTTTTGAAAGTCCTCTCCTACCAAAAGAGGAAAGGCGGGGCACAGCTTCCAAAAGCATCTGACGAGTACCAAAGTTGTGTACGAAGGAGGAAAAAGTGAGCTCGCTTCCTTTTGGATGAAAGGCACAAACAAGATCAGCTCAGCCACCCATGAAACCACAGCTTCCAACCCCATGCTGTTCCCAATCTTTAGATTCTTTGCTACCTACCGCAATCGCTTGCTCAGGGCAAGGAGTGCATGCAGCGTGTTGGAAGAGATTGGTGCCTATGTATGGGTTTTCACCAACCTCAGCTTGCTGAAGGAGTCACCTAACCTAAGTAACCCGAGACGCAGAGTTACTCTTCTCCAAAATCTGCAGGTGTTTTATGATGAGCTGCAGAGAGGTACCCCTCTTTGATCTCCATTTGGGATTAAGACTCTCTCCATCACCTCGGATTTAGGTGTCCAGGTCTGCTGTTTGTCACAAGGTAGCGGCTGTGGTAATGGCTGCCCTGTACTTAATGACTGCGTGGTTAGCTGCCGAAGTCCACCATGTAGGCTTTCAGAGTCTTCTGCATACTTAACTCCTTGCATATGCAAAGTCAGACTTTTGACATGCCCAGAATACCTTTCCCTTTGAGTCGCACTATCCAGGTTTTCTTCAGACAAATTATTTTTCCACCCTGCAGAACCTGAGGGATTTGACCATCTGAGCAGGAAGTCTGGATGACCCAAAGTGCCAGACAAATGCCACTGTAGATTCCGGATCAACTTAGAGCAAATGTGCTGAGAGTCCAGCACATCTTGGATGCGCTGGATACCACACAGATTAAATCTGACACATTCTGGGATTGCTGGGCTCAGCAGATGCACAGCCTGGTAGGTCTGCAGACATTTTAAAGTTTACAGACAGAAATAGGGAGAATGTCATCTAAGATTATTTGAACCTGTATTCCCTATCTTCTGAGGGAGGTGTTCTAGCAATGAGTGACAGGTATTCAGGAGTGACCAGAGGCTCTCACTTTCACTGCTAGAATTAGTTTGTTTTGTATTGAAAAACTGACTAGTAACTGGACCAGAAAAAGGGAGGGAGGAAGCCAGAGGGGATATTACTCTTTAGCGTGGTAGTAAGGGAAAATAAAAAGGGAACAGTATGTCTGCCATGACCTGCCATGTTTTGTGTAAGAAAGTGTTAGATAGATTTGCTTTGACACACAGTAGATTTGGCCACACAGGTGAGACAGGGGAGGAAACCTTTCTTTGTGTTTTTTTTTTAATCAGAATTAGATATTGTGAGGCACACTGACAAATAGATCTTGTTTGAGAAGTTTTACTCATAATAATATAGACCTCCAATGAGCTAAGCAGTGTTTTTTGAGGAGCTGTACAGGCACCTTGCTCTTGCAAAAATAAATGTGAATAAGGGGTGCACATATCCTGGTGGCTCTAGCCATTCACCTGAAAGCATAGATTTCTACAGGTGGGACAGAGCACTGAGCTCAAGTGTCTTGAATGCCAAACTGGACCTTAAGCAACAGAATTGAATCATGGATACATCTTCAGCTTTGCAGACAGAGAAATAAAAACCCAGCAATAAAAAAGAACAATTCAGATTGTGTAAGAAAAATATAGTAAAATCACAAAATGTATGTCAAGTGGCTGCTATCTTATTAAATTACATAATAACTGAATTGGATAACTGTCTGGATTCCCTGAAGATATACTTTGAGCATTTAAAGACAAAAGAAATGAAATTTGAATAAGGTACTTATTATGATCTTAGCCTCTGATCCATGAAAGCACTGAAACACCTGCTCTAATCTATATTTATTTTACCATAAACATAAGTATTTGTCTAAATATTGCATTGAATGAAGATATTTTCCTAGAATTAGGTGTTACCTCCCAGGGACACTTTGAAGCTGGCCAAAACTTCCAAGGGTATTTGGTTGTATGTCACTTTTAGATCTTTTCAGTTGAATCCTACATCGGAAAAAATTACTGCTTAAGGAATAAAATGGATAAAAGGATAGTCAAAGAGAAACACGTTAGGCCAGTTATCCTTCCAGTTTTCCACAGTCATGTGAAAGTTGAGATGCATATATCTGCCTACCACACTCAGCAAAAACAGAGACCCCCAAGACCTAAATCCAAGGAGGAAATTATAACAGGGATAAAGGGCATTTTTAGTCCATTTTTTCTGTCGCACTGCTTCTCTGTGAACCGACCATAAATTTCTGCCACCATAAAAACAGTTTGAAGACTAGTTTCCAGATCATATTTCAACCCCCTGACGAAACATCTCTGCAGTTGGAATAGTAAGTAGTTTTTAGGAAAGGGATTTAACATGTCATGCCTTATTCTTTTAGTTTTGAGCTTTTGGCTGAAATATTCCAAGTTTGATGCCACAGTCCATTTAAGACATTTCTGTAAACTCATTTCACATATGAATCACTAAATGCTGAATTTTGAATTTGACTCTTCCCTGACCTTCTTTTGCAGATAAGAAAGCTCAAGGCTTATCCTACAAATTCAGTTTTGTCTTTCCAAAGATTCTTCAAGCAAATTCAATTTAGCAGTGTAAGCAACAGGCCAGATTTGAAGGAGTCACCGGCTGGCAGGTGAGCACGACTTCGTGATGGGGATTGCTGAAGGGTCAGGAAGGACACAAGGAGTTGCAGACCAATATTTGGGAGTTGGACTCAATGATTCTTATGGGTCCCTTCCAAGCTGAAATATTCTATGATTTGTGTGGTAGTGGGAATGTAGTAAAATTTTGAAGCTCTCCATGTGGCAGGAAGGACTACAGATGAATGAGATTGAGTTTCCTCCATAGCTCTACAGGTAGGACAGGGACCAGAGTGGGAAAAGGATAGAAGGGCATTGCTGGAATAACCTGATAAGTGAGGGGAGAAGAAAGCCCAGCTTGGGAATTTCACCTTCATCTTCTGCTGCTCGCTCTTCTCTACCGTTGCTTTTCTTCTTTGCTCATGATCCAAATAACCCCAGCCCAGCCCCTTGCTTACTGCTTCTGTTGCCCCTGGGCCAAGGAGGCAGTGCAGAGCAGAGGCTTCGGGATAATAAAGTAAGAGCTGCCCTCATACCTGGTGCATGCTACTGCCACTAGAGAGTGAGACTGTAGGAGTACATCCATGCTGACCTACATGTCCTCCAACACTGGCAGGACAGCCTTTCCCTGCTGCAGCCTGCCTCCTAAACCAGTGCCTATGTTTCCTATGCCATTTGCTGGCTCTGCTCCAGGCGTAAGCTCCAGCTTCCACAAATAGATCCACCGCAATCAGTATGACTACTCATGTGAGTAATGGCTCACAGCTGGATGCAGAGTGCTGAGCTCCCTACATTTTTAGTTTTTAAATTTTAGTAGTTTTCTGTTTGTTGTTCACCCCCCCCCCCAAATTGGATAAGTAAATTGCTTTTCCTCAGCTCCTCTACATTTAGGATCACAATGATCAGCACAGTAAGACAAATAAAAAAGAATCTTATTAAGCAAAGTTATCCCAATGCTGCTGCAACTCATAGCTTTTTTTGTTGTTGTTCTATCAAGCTCTTTTTCTGAGAGCAGAGGTCTTTAAGGGCACTGAATGACTGTGATTTCAAAGCATCCTCAATTCTACTAAATCCAATTGAGGTGTTCAGAGTTTGTCAGTTCAGACGTCTTTTGTGAGATCACACTGAATTCATTTTTCAACAGATATCCCATTGCTGGTAGTTTGTGGGTTTGGGTATGTAAGTATTAGTCCCTAATGACAGTGCCCTCATGACTAAAAGAAATTGAAAAATCTATTTTCTTAGATTCTTTTATTTTAATAAATCTAAAGAAAAGCAAAGGAAAAAAAAAAAGAAATCTCAGGACAAAAGAAGGAGAGTTTTTCCTGAGGAGCTGATTTTTACATGTTTGTGACTATAGTAGGACATGCTTTCAAAAAGTGTTCAGCATCCAGCCATTACTTCTGCAAAAATGATGTCTGGATCTTTGGTGAATTGAAACAGCGTGCCACTGGCTACTTTACTGATGCCTTAAAATGCTTTAGTTTCTCTTGAAAGCTTGACTCTGCAAACAGGCAATATTATCTTCTGAAAATCCTTGTACTTCCTAGCAAATGTCACAAAACTCCTTCCTCAGAAGAATGTGGCAAAGAACTTCCTTACCGATCCTTAGAAAAGCAAATATCTAAATTAAATCTATTTGAGCTGAAATCTAGCTGAAAATATTAAAAAAAATCTTATTCTTTACTGAATGTATTTTAAAATTCTTTATACAGACATATTGCTTTGTGATTTACTTCTATGTAATTATCTCTCCATCCTCCTTCCCCTGTAGCTACCTCTGTTCAGCCTCCTTTCCCTGACAGCTACCTCTGTCTCTGGGTTGTATAGCTGATCATTCCTCATTATTCCTAGTACTAAGCCTGTTCTTTCCTTTTCAATTACTAAAATTCCTTGTCCCTCTTTCCCTGCTTGTCTCCTCTCCCTGCCTCCAGGCCATCCCCTGCTTGTCTCCTCTCCCTGCCTCCAGGCCAAGTCATCTTCCTTTCTTGCTGCAGCTATAGTGAGGTCATACTCCTTTTTTCATGCTCTCCCTCTCACCCCGTTCAGTTCATATACTCTGCCCTCACACCTCTACAAAACTCTTCCTCTGACCAGAACTGACCTCTTCTTTCCTTATCTTCTCTTACTACACCTGAAGTTCAGTGAAGGACAAATATCGCCAAAAAAGAAGGTGAGTTAAGAAAGCCACAAAGGCTGCACAGGACATTCCCACTCCAATTTCAACATTAATGAGCACTTCTGCTAGTGTCTTCTGTTTCAGTTACTCCCTAACTCTGCCCCAAATCTGTTTGTGACATCAGAATTTCTATTTGTAAATATTTTAGCACCGAAGTCCACATGAACAATTGCATATGAAATTTTAAGTCAATAAAGCTATAAAACCTGAAAAGCATAGACACATTTTTTCAGCTATATTCTCTTGCCATAGATGTCTAAGCAAGTGGACTTTCTGGAAAAACATTTATAAGATGGTGACTTTTAGGCCAATAAGGCAGAAGGATGACTATTTGAAAATCTTGTATCTATCTGAAAAGGAAACAACTTTGAAGAGAGGTATATGTCCATCTAGATGGACCTGCATTTACAACACATAGCGGTCTTGCAACATAATCAATAGGTAAGGGTAGGCACATTGGCAAAATAATATCTTCCTTCTTCCAGAGTTTGTCTGTACATATCAGGACTGTACTTTTGATGAAGTGATAAGGAAGCACAAGCTGCAAATATCTGCTCACTGCCTCAGCTGAAAATAATTTCACTTACCACTGTTGGGAGCACCTCAAAAAAACACACTGAGAATATTAACACACACATGCAAACATCAGTTGTACTTGTAAACTTAAGTCATTTTCTCTAGGCTGTTGGTTTTTCCTTCATTTTGTTCAGACACAGCAAATAGATGTGTCAGCTTTTTGTTGGTTCAGTAACAGAGAAAAATCTCTAGAATCCGATTATCCCAATTCATATAAAGTCTGCAGTTATTTAAAAATAAGTAGTCTGGAGATTTAGCTTTGCTTCAGAAATCAAAGTAATCTTATTGTTCCCCAATAAGTATGGCATGAGTCACTCCACTGCAATAGTCCCTCCACATTCCAGTCTTAATTATCTCCAAATTAAGAAAAGCGTTAGATGCATCTTACTGTGAGAAAATGAATATTTCTGATCCCTGCTGCTAAATAACATGGCAGAGAATTCCTCTGAATGTACACCAGATCAGCTGGTAAATATGAAAACTGTCTCTTGAACGCATTATTCAATCATTTTTCATTTCAGAAATTATTTATAATTTGTTAAACCCATAGACTAATTTCACAAACAAAAAGCGAATGTTACTTTTTTTTCAAGAGTGGTTCCTGTGAGCTCCCAGCCTTTCTTAGCTTTTGACAGAAACTTGATTGCAATAACGAAGTATTATAGCTACAGCTCTGTTAAAAAACACTGTTTTTGTTTTTGAACAAAGTTGTGACAATTGCCTCCCATTTGAATCAATTTTACACAAGTCTCACAACAATTTTTACTCTGTGATTATTTATTACGCATTATTACCTGAGTGTTCAGTGATTCCCATCACTGTGGAGGACTCGTCCTGCTGAGACCGATATACAAATTGATGGGCAAACAGCCTTCACTCCAAAGAGTTTGCAGTCAAGGGTCCAAAACATGCCATGTGTGGTGAGAAGAGGAGCTCCACCACCCACCCACACAACACCCAAGGGGGACACCAAGCCAAGGGTGATGGTACAACCCTGCCAGTGACAAGTGCTCTGGTTTTGATCCAGAAGAGCACAGAGGCACAAGTATTTACATTGAGCATGAAAGTAGCCCATTTACACCAGCACCTAATAGCTAGGTAAGTGGTTAGGTAAGGCAGGCAAGAGTAGCAAGTATAACTCACCTCACTGGGAGCAGGATCTCCACCTCCACACATGCATAAGATGAGACTCGGATGCATAAAGGTTTTCACTTGTTTAAATGGTTGCAGGAGGGAGACCTAGATCTTTATGCAAATACTTCCTCTCACTTCAAAGAACCCTATTTTTGACAGGTTTTAAGGAAAAGACATGATTGTCTTATATTAATGCAGTTTCCACCTCAGTAAATCAATGTAGTTTAGGAAACATCTTATTAAAAACAGGTTCTGTTTTTGAATATCTAAGAAACCCTGCCTAACAAACTTGAGCTGTATGCGGTTTCTTGTTTTCTTAGCTTATTCTGTATTATCTAACCTACAAAACATTTCAGAAAGAGTATTTTTGTGTAAAACCTGCCAACAAAAATCAACGCATAAGTGGTAGAAAAAGAATTTTGAATACTGCCTGCATTATCTCCAACACATGAAATTTAACCAGCAGAGCTTGAATTCACTGAAAAAAAAATATTAAAAATTAAAAATAGCAAGTGCAGAAAATGGAATTGAATCAGGATTCTCCCACCACCTGGGAAAGCATGTGGAAAATGTTTTTTTCCACAGGAGAGTCCAGACGATATTGACCAAGCCCCTCTTGACTTTCTTTAAAACATTTGTTGCATTAAAAACAACCCCTAGGAGCAGTAATTTACTTCTGAATTCCCTGGGTGTGCAGAGAGACACAAAGGTCCTATATCTGCTGACTAAGATAAATTGCAGGTTGGAATATATTTAACAAATTATAATGCAAAATGCAGGAAAATATACAGAGAAACAGCAGATAGCAGTGGAACAGAGTACATGACCTGCTGAGAAGTTACTACACACAGCCAAAGAGCAGATATAACTGCAGACTAATTCCCTCAGCTTTCAATCCCTACAGAGGTAAACTACTATTAAGAGAACACATATTTCTCCCTGTGAGTGAAACCTTCAACTGCTTAGCAAAGATGACTGGGAAACTGCTATTGCAGTAGGAGAAACAAACTTTTTTTCTGAAGCAGAAAAAAGATTAGGACAAAGGAATGTCCTGAAATTCATTTAATGAGTTAAGCTTCCAAGGCAAAAACAAGCAGGAAATAAAAAAAAAATATAAGCAAGTGACTATTAATAGACACACCTCCTGCTACTACGGCTGCCTGCTGCACAGTGCCTTGTTTCATGCTTTGAAGCATCTGGTGTTGGCCAGAATTTGAGTTAGGACATGACTCAACGGACCAGTGGTCTAATAGGGCATGGCAATTCCTGCGGTCTTGTTTTGTAGACAGGTGCAGTCAACCCTCGTTTTGGTTTGTTTATTTGTTTGGTTTTTAAATCTCCTCCCTTCTTTCTCTCCCCACATAATGACTGAAGAAGCATCTCATCAAGCTGTCACTGCAAGCCGCTGGCAGACCAGGTCCTACCTTGGGCCAGGGCTCAGCAGCCAAGTAGCAAGTACAGAGCTACAAGAGCAGCTCATGGAGCAATGCAGGTGAGAGAAACAGAACCTGCCACCACCTTGCACTCACCTGCCTTCAATCTTCTCACTTCCCTGGCTTCCAGGCACTCAAGGGAGGAATGAGATGCACCAGAGCATCCCTCTGTTCACTCAAGAAAGCAGCTAAGCAAAGACCTTGGAGTCAATATCAGAGAACCCCAAGCTGAAAATTGACATAGAGAATTAAGAGGGGATATTGGAAGGGGAACTTGTCATTGGTAGCTAGGAAATAAGACAGTTTAATAAAAAAGAAATTATCGTGCTTATAAATTAATCATCTTCTACTGAGACTCCTTCACATGCTTATTGTTGCATTGTTTGTACAGCACTACCACAGTGTGGTGCACAAACACTAGAGATGGAAATCATTCCACAGAGGATTTAAAGAATTGTTCTGGAATACAGAGCTCAATTCATCTCCACAGAATCCACGGTAAGGTAGGGATAACACCACTAAAAAAAAAAAAAAAAGGAAAGAAAAAAAAAAGAGACATGACTATAATTTTATCTCTGAGTGAGAACTGGCTTCACCAGCTGGGCTGAAAGGAAAAGGGAGGAAACAACTAATTTCATGAGAAGCAGATCTTTCCAGAGACAGGTTTCACTATCCCTCTGTTACCAGAATACTCCTAATTCTGCATATGGCTTAAACCCCTATTCCCTGTGCCAACAGGGTCTTACCATTTTCCTTCTTTAGAAAGCCAGCCTTAGCACTTCTCCTAAGCTCTGGATTTACTTAGAGAAGAGGCCAGCGGAGAAATCAACTGTTGACCTGATGCTGTGAATTTTCCTTCATAGAAGCAAAGACTCCAGTTTTTCTCCTGGACGAGTTTTCACAAAATAGGACTTTCATCTTTGAGATCTCCTAATTCATCTAAGTCTTGGCTGAATTGGGGAACAGTTTCAGAAGTAAGTGGAAGCAGGACTGAGACACAACAGGATCATATACTCTTGCTTGATTGGAAAATCAGACCCAAATCATGAGACTTCAAGCAAAATAAATATTCTGAAATAGAATTATTTAGCAAAATAGAAATGTATTGATTTCTCCATTCATTTTTCTATTTTTCTAACTTTAACAAAATAAATAATGTTTTCTCACCCTGGGAAGGTCTGCTTCTGCCAAGAAAATGCAGATGAGGAGGGGCTTCCAGACAGCCCATCAAGAAAAAAAACCTCAAATCCTACTCTCTGTAACTAGCTGGATATTGTCACTGACTCATAGGAATGTGTACCATTAACCCTCCTCTTTTATCTTTCACCAGCTCATGTACTGGTTTATTGTTCTAAAAGAACTACTATTTTTAGCTAATTAAAGTTCAGTGGGGCCCCCATTTAGATAAGTGTCTATCGTCAGATGGGAACGTTCACTCCCACCACACAATTCATATTTGCAAGGCTATTCACCCACCTGCCCACCCATCAGACTGCAAGCTGTGCAGCCTGCTACAAAAACATGTATCACAATTTCTTACATATTCTGTGCTGTAATGACCTAGTACACTTCTGAAACACAACAAACACAGAAACTCTCCTGGTACCCATCTCAGGACAGCTCTACCTCTGTGACATGTAAGTATACAGAAACATTAAAGGGCAAACTAACCCCACATAATGCCTTGGTTCCTGCACACAGCTGCATTTAGCAGAGCATTTAGTCACCTAGTCATACTTATCTTTCAGCACTAAATGGTTTGTGGTACAGACTCCTCACATTGCTCCACTTAAGCTGGGCTTAATATAAGCAGTCACATCTCGGAAGTCAGAAGGGTATCCTGTCAGTGACATTAAGTTTTGCTTTTCAGGGACATGATTAACAGCACTGTCTACCAACTCTTGGCTGTGCAATGCACAATGGTGATGCTGTAGCCCACCTACAGCCTGCAAACAGATTTGTCAGGGTGCCTGGCAAATACAGCAGACACAAGTTGAGGTGTTTATGGGGAAAGAGAGGAAAATGTGCAAGGATGAAAGGTTTGCTCTCAGACCACAATAAGTTCTTCCAGGGCTGCCATTTGATGAGTCCTTTTTTTTTTTTTTTTTTTTGGGGGGGGGCGCGTTAAAAATCCTGTATTTCAAACTATGTCTCGGTTTTGGAAGAGGCAGAGAACAGGTCACTTACTGTTACTTGGGACAACTATAAGAGCACTATGTGCTCAGATGTAATCTACAGAAAAGCAGCTGACCTGCTAAAGATACGACACCTGAAAGTAACAAGTCGAAGAAAAGCAACTGCAACACTCCAGAAAATTCTAAGCAACAAGAAAAAATGAGAGGTCTGCAATGAGATTGCTCCTGATTTTTTTTTCTAATTGAGCTGTACAGCCAACCAGATTTCTCTGCTACCTGTATCTTGTTTATAGATGAGTCACCTTTGTGCTGCCACTGCTCTCAGCTCCTTCCTTCCCTGTCTGTGGCATTTCTTTCACCCTTGCCAATATCTGCTATAAGGTCTGACCAGTCCTAACAATTGATTGAATAATGGATTGTGAAAAATAATCTACAGCCAACAGAAGATGCTAAAAACTTCTTCCATTTTACTTTTTGCTCCTCTTTTCTTCAAGCATGTTAACCCAGCACCTACACCAAGGCTTCTTGTGCTTTATCCAAAAGACCAGATCCTGGTTACCTTTAGCAACATGCCAAAGAAACACTCATTATTTATTGGATATGACATAGCATTTCCTACCTTCCTGATTCAGTCTTTGATCTCTCCTGACAATTTATTTCAAATAATTTTGCTATCTTAAAGGATTATAATTGGTACATGCTGTCCTTTCAAAAAGGATTTTTAAAAAAAGAAAATAAAAGAAATTCCTGAAACATCATTTATGTTCTTTCTGCTCTTAAAAAGTTCAATGAAGCTCACGTTTACCAAACAGTTAAGAAATGTTTATATTTGTTTTCTTTTCCTTCAGCAGCAAACCACTAATGCCTTACAACGCCTTTATTACAGCATTGTCCTGTGAACTGCTCCTTTCAGTCCTTTGATCGTGAGCCAGAGAAGAGCCTCCCTGTGTCACCTTGGTGTCACTGCAAGTCATGACTGCAGGGCAGGCTGGCGTTCTTTTGCACTTATGCACATTTAGTAACTTGTCTTCACTGAAAAAAATTATTTAAAAGTCTTGCCATCAGTTGCATGGGTTTCTTTTGTTTATTTTCTCTGCTGGTTGTCTTTGGCTTTTTTCTCTTTTCTTGTATGCTACTCTTCAATAACAAGAAAGGTAAGTTTGGTTAATACTCTTCTACAGGCTGCTAAAGCATAAGTCAGCAGTCTTCTGTGTACGTAGATCTACATCTCTGCCAAGAGCAGGCAAATTTACTTCTGGAAGAAACTTCCAGAAGCATTATTAGTCAACAGTACTGCACTTTTAATTGTGCCTGTGCACTTTGGGTGCTCACACTGGCAGTCCTGTATCATTACTGCCAGCTAATAAGCATGACAAAGACTCAGTGCCCCATGACCAGTATCTCTGTGTTCCCCCATCTCTTGGGTGGCTTCATGCCCCAGGATGCACAGGGATACAGCTGCAATGCGTAACGAGATGCCAGCTGAATGTCAGATACTTAATTTTTTTTTTTCTGTCCTACAAGGTTTTCTGAATATTCCTAAAATATTCACCCATTTGAAAACATCCTAGCATTCCTTCCTACTTTTAGTCTTTCTGCCACCTGCATGGACACTGAAGAGATCTGCAGCATTCTTGTGTCTGATCTATAGACATCCTAGGCAATTCTTCTGCATATGCAGAAATTCAAGAAGTATAACTAAAATGCCATTCGAAGACATCAGGAAGAGGATATAGAGTTTACTGAAGTGAACAAGCAAACAACACTGGCTAGGGCAGGCATCTATCAGCTACACAAGGAAGAATGATACTTCAGGGTCTAAGAAACAAACACTAACTGATAGGACCACTCTTTCATGAAATCTGGGACTACTGGGAATGGCTGCCAAACTTTTGGCCAGGAAGGGTTCTATCTAGACTACAACTCAACAGCTCAGAAGCAGAAAGCAAGTTAACTTTGGCAGTGGAAAAGAGAGTGGTGAACCTTACCAGAAGACTGCAAGTCTAGCTTGTGCCAGGCAGATGCCAATCACTGGGGAATTAGTTTCAGATCAGAAAATACACAGAGAAAAGGGCTGTCATTCAAGTATGCAAGGCCAGTACTTGCATTTTTCTGTACAAAGTCGGAAGGAAATAGCTTCCTGAAGAGCAGTGCAGTCAGAGATAGGACCCATATCCTAATGAGATCTTTTTTTCCTATGACTACATAAACAGGAAAGCTGTTAATTTTCTTCAGTTATGTAAGCATGTGTCTCAAGTGGGAACATTTCACTGAATACCTGTGCTGGCTGGTCAAAGATGGTGTGTAACATAACATTTACATTGTTAAGAACATACGTCATTTTCAGAAGATGTAAGCAGGGACCTTTTTTCTTGATAAACCCTCCACATTTCTGGAATTGCAATATCAAGAGTGATTTTATCCTTTGCTTCCCTCATTTTTGGGCCCATAAAAGAGACATCTGACTAGTACCACAAAGATTCAGCTAACATTTGAGAACATGCACAGATTAAATTTAATATACTTTTAGTTTCCTGAAAGGATATGAAAATGTATCATGAGTCAGACTGATATTAGCAAAGTTAATTTTTCTATTATTATTGCTATCTACAGTGTACTGAATCATCTTTGTAAGCTAAGGTGACTATTAGCAGCAGAGGTTAAAAGCACATTAAAATCAGAAAATTTGCTTGCTAATTTTCAACATCCAGATACAAAGGCAGTTACAAAAATCTACCAAGACTCTGCTCAGATCTGAAAGGCCATACAAGATCATAACAGTATGTCTGAATAATGAATCACTTGCTTTTTTTTACTGTTTGTTGGCTAGAATATTGCAATTAAGTGCCATATAAACAAATTATATGAACAGTTTTGGAGAGAAGAGTGCTGTTTGGACATCTACAATCTTCTAATAAATTTCATAATTAATGTATGCATTTCATTGAATGCAAGCATCAGAAAAGGAATCTGTAAATACTTCACAACAAACAGGAAAAAACCAATACATTCTGCAAATACTCTTTCATAATGTCACTGGGGAGAACACAGTGCTTGCATAGCATGATTTAGGGATATAGGGAATGTCACAGATCTTCCTGATTTATCACTGGCAACCATTTGAAATAGAGAAGGATGCTGGCCATGTGTGTCAGTCATAGTAGGGGTAGTCCATGGTCTCCAAAAAGTGGTGAGATAATGGCTTTTGCTGATTCTAGTCCATAATCTGCAGTACCACTATCCAATGCTTAAGTGTTAGACAGTGTTTTGGTACCTTGCCATCCTTCCCTCTCAGGCCTGCAAAACCCCTTTTCATAAGCAACCTGAGGGCAGTACAGGTCCTCTGACTCTTGGTGAGTCTTCCAGTAAATAGGGAGGTTACTCTCCCGCCAGCAAAATCTGCTAGAGAAAACACACATTTTTAGATAACTGTGGAAAGAAAAAAAGTCAATCTTAAACTTCCTAAAGTTTTTTCCAAGAAATTATTTGAAGAATAGAGAATGTGTTTCAGGGAATGTACCTCAGGAGCCCTGTCACATCACAGTGAGCCCACAGGAAGGCTAAATCTGCAGAGAAAAAGAAACCTTCTCAAGGGGTCTCAGGTTATCAGGGTGGGAGCAGAAGAGCAGATGCCACTAAATTACTCGAGACGTTGATTATGGCTAATGTATTGCTCTGGAGGTTGAAAAGGGCTCGGGTAAGGGGGAAGCTACAAGCAGCTTTGGTGCATGAGGGCCTCACTGCTGCTCAGTTACTTGCATGAAGGCCTACAAGAGCTAGGGGAAGGATACAGGAAGGTATTTGATCAGGATGGAAGAAATAAAGCCTTTATTCCTAGAAACCTCAGGAAAAGGTTTTTGAGCTATTTCTAGAAAATGCTGTTGTTTAACATGAAACATAAAAAGGACATCTCTGTACCGATCAACACAGCTATCTCACAAGGAAAGATGAGTCGTCCTTGGCACATAACACTGCAAGACAAAAGAAAGTAGAAGTCACGAATCAAGTACATTGCTATTGTAATTGCTCCTTTACCCTTGTGAAAGTGCAGTGCAGGTGTGAGACATTTGAAACTGGCAAAATTGGATTTCTAAATGGGACTACAACCTTCTGCAATTTTTACATTTCCTGTGTACTAGAGGTTTATAAGAATTTATTCTTAAAAGCTAGGACCTCAGACTGAATCGTCACTGCTGTTTGTGAAGCGTGTCTTGATGCAGTCTGTTTTATTTTAGTTACATATCTAGATCTGTAGATTTTTCTCTGTTGCCATGACCTGCATTTTCTGATGTTGTTTCTTTATGACAGCTGAAATTCTACCACTGATATTAAGATGTGGTAGATAACTAATGGCTCTAATATTCTCCTGGTTTATTGCTAGGTCTTTAAATAAAAAAGTTATTTTCAAAATATATTCCTATGACTTTTGGCCATGAAATGAGCACTATTTTTTGAAGAGTGTTTCCAATCTTTTTTGATTGGAAAAATAATCATATGTATCACCTCTACCTTAACTTCCTCCTTTATCGGGCTTTTTCTGGCTTCCCTATGTCTGATCCTGCTAAATTTCAGAGCACTACAAATGCCTAACAGAACCTGGATTGCATCCCATGTACCTCTTCTTCCTGGCCTCTGGTGAAGTTATCTTTTTGTGGTACATTAGTGTACTTATAGCTACATCCAAGCGAAAGCATGCTCCTCCTTTTGCATGTGCAAATATATGTACAGTTATACATAACTTGCTGTACATATGCAAATACCCTTATTCACCTCTTCCTTCATATATATATTTAGGTAGGAGGGGACCAGTGGGGAGTTAGCAGATGCTGTCCTCATCTCCTCTACCTTCTGGTAGGCCTGCCAGAGATCTTTCACCTTAACTTACTGCTACAGCTCATGCCTTTTTTGGTCCTTGACTGCTGTCTCTGCAATGCCGTTGACCTGAATATCCCTGTTTTCATTTCTGCCTCATGGAAACATCTGCTCAGCCCCTTAAACCATGCAGGGAGTAGGGTTTTATTCAGGTGTCAGAAAGGCAGTAGGATTAAACTACTTCAAATTTGCACATGCGTGCATGCAAGCCTAAGGAGATAAACTGATGTTTCATAGAATAGAGGAAGGAATAGGAATTAGTGCTTGGATCATAATGCTTTCAGTGCAGGCAACCATAGACCTCACTACCAAAAGAAAAGTATTTGATATTGGGCACCAACTGTGCATTCAAAATAGGAAAGGCAGCAGGCCTTCTCTTGATGAGTTTAAGCATTCAGGGACACATTCTGTCTCCTTTTGTGCTCT
>NW_008824791.1:6262265-6262598 GCF_000699105.1 Pygoscelis adeliae
GGAGGGCAGAGTGAGCTATACAATAGCGACGTGGATGGCAGAATGCAGTCTGCAATAAGGCACAAAAAATACAATACCCCAAAAGGAAACAAAATTACTAGTATGGCAGTGAAGAGAACTGACACTGCATAATCAAATGGCAGGATATAGGTAAAAAAAAAAAAAGCAGAGACTAGGTTATTATATTTATCATTTATTTGCGCTCCATTATTTTACTGCACCTCCCTGGTATATGTTTTATTTCTCAGGATGTGCGGTAAAAAGATTGAATAATTAATCTGGATTTTATCACTAAATGATAGAGTCCTGAATACCTCTTTCCTGGCTTCAGGA
>NW_008824791.1:6262641-6324045 GCF_000699105.1 Pygoscelis adeliae
GTATTTTCGATGCTGAATGTTTGTTTTAAGCACACAGAGCTACATTGCCCGGCTCCTACACTATGGGGATTTAATGTGCTTTAGGTTTTATGAAGATCGAATTCTCCAGAATTACTTAAGCTGAAAAGCCACTTGCCTGAGCCTTCCCCAAATCTGTTATGATGTCATTAGATCCAAATGGATGGGTGTGACAAGAATGTGAATATTCAGGTCATGGGGTGAGTTCAAAGAATTTTTAAAGCTCACTCCAATGTTGTAAGAGCAATCCTATTTAAAAGTGTGTGTAAAACTAGGTTACTCTTACAGTGACTAAAGCTATGAAATACTGCTGTCTTTTTAAGCACCACAGGGGATGGATGCCAGCATGGCATCCCAAGGAATGGTAAATTCTTAATGTGAAGAATTGGATAACACGTCATTTCCAAAGGTTGGGGAGAGTGATATGAAAGACAGAGAAACCTTAAAGGACACAGCTGCAAAGCCAGCTACTGCATATCCTTGAGATGTTCATACAAGGACTCTGTGATGTACAATGCCAAAGGAAGAGAGATCTGCGGAGTCTGTTGAGACAAGGTACCTCTGTCAACATTAATAAGAAGCGAGGTTATCTCACTGTTATGTTTGGGTCAGAAAAACACTGAAGGTTCTCAGAAGACACATGGCTAAAGAGATAATGAAGTAACTGAAGAGCTACCACTTTCCCCATAATCTTTTCCCAGTATGGGAAGATTAATGATAGAATGATAAATGGCCTCTTCATCTAAAGGAAGTGAGGGATTCTTTTCTTCTTTTTCCTTTCTCTGTTTTTCTTGCTTAGAATTCGGGCACTATTTTAAGAGACTGTAGAGCTTTCTCAGTCTCACTGAGAATGTCATTTTTATGGATATGTGCAGTGTCCAGGTACTTTAAAGTAACACACTTTTTAAAAATCCAACTAAAGAAAGAACAAACAACTCATCCCAAAACCTACATGCCTGTAGGGATGAACTAAAATTTGCTCGGGACTGAGGACTCTGGTTGGGTCAGACCTATTTAACTCAGGTCTCCATAAAAAGCACATGCTGATGGCTCCATATGTTTTATTTTTATGTTTCTACCTATCCTTACCTGGCCTGACTGTGATTTTTTTTTTTTTTTTTTTTCTCTGAGCCGTGGAGATAGCAGCATGGGACACAGAACAGCAGTAGATTGCCACATTGGTGTTTGGATTATCAATAACGGAATAGTAAAAAGGGTCCCTTCCCCTCACAAAAGAAAGGCAGTAGTGAAGAGATCTCACAAGTGAACTTGCCTGTTGCAGTGAAACAGCCCCTTTCTGCATCCACAGTTCAAGTTCTCTTGCTTACCATCATAGTCAAAGCCTACAATGGATAGAGAAAGTATATCCCCTGTTCCCTCTTCCATCTCCCCTCCTGGCCCTTCTTTTTCATCTCTCTTCTGTCCAGTCAGCCAAAGAGTCAGAAATATTTTGTTGCATCAGTCAGATCCAGTTTTGCTTTTCTTTGTTTTTTTTTTTCTCCTTTGTCCCTGAAGGATAGGAATTTTCTATTTTGTTTTGACAGTGTAACCTGAGTCACCTCCCGACTTACGTATTTGCTTTAATACAAGCCAAGGCACAGATGATGGTTTTCAAGTGGGATCTAAATTAGAGATGACATTTGACTGGTCCTTCATTTCTGCCCACTCGAACTGGCCTCATCCTGCAAAGCCCATGGGCGAGACTTCTGCACCACAGGGGACATCTACAAAGCAGAACAAAGGTGTAATTGTAGTAAATGTCAGTATACTCCTTGCTAGTTGTATCTGGCTAGTACAGCGATAGTTATGCAGCAATAACGTGCATTTCACCATGCAGTGGCAGTCAAAGTAAGTATAGAAGGTTTCTGGAGCGTTTACAAACACATACCATTGTACATTGACTACTTTTTTCAGTAGAGTAAGGGCTGTCAGAGACTGGTCTAGCCCCTCCTGAGTGTCTTCAGTCTCCTAAAACTTCAAAAGAAGCACTTTAATTCCTTGTCTTTTAAAGCAGGGAGAAGTACAAAGAAAGTTTGCATGTAAACCTTTGGTATATGCAATATAGCAATATTCCTTCCTTAGCAGAGTCTCTTCTTCTTCCTCCATAAATAATCTGTCCTTTATTCTTCTTGTTTTCCAGGTCAGTTTGACCTAGCAGGTTGTTCCTTGTCACATTCCCTTCCTGTTACTCCAAACTGCCAGTACCCATTTTCTACACGTCAGCAGAACTATATCTGAAACTTTTATACACCTGGGAAAGACAAGATTAACCATCCCATCTTCCTACTTGCCTACCAGTGACATTATGCCACCTTTTGCCTGATAATCCAAACAATTCCTAATCCTCATTTACATAGTTAGTCAAGAAACTCCTGAACTCTTCCCCTTCCCAAAGCCCTCCTTATATTCCTGCATCTTCCAATAAATTGTATGTACCCTGCTATAGTTGTAGCCTACTACAGACTGTGGGTTTTACCCCATAAGCAAGGAGAATAGATCCACTTTTCCTTCCTTCCAGAAATTTTTGTGGTTTTAAAAAAAATCATGTGCTCCTCTCCATCTTCTTTTTTTGTTTTTTTTTCTATGCAATTCCAATTTGGTCTCTGATTTCAGATGACAGTTTCTAGGTATTTAATCATTCTTGTAACTTCCTTTTAAAGTGTCTCCATCTAATCCAGATCTTTCTTTAGGTGAAGGCCCAAAATTCAATATAGCCCTTTAGCCTTGAGGCCCTCGAATCTTTATCAAAGTTGATCAGAATGGAAAGATTACCTCAAGTGCCTTGCTGTCTCCCAGTATGGTATTTGGATTCACCACAGCAGTATGACATTTTTAACTCATGACTCATATGTATTAGCCTGTGGTTCAGTACAACCCCTGACCCTTTTCTGTATAACAGCTTCCTAGCCAGCTGCTCCTCATTCTTTATTTATGCAGTTGACTCAGCTTGCTTACGTGAAGTACGATGCACTTCCCCTTATTCCATTTCAGCTCATCTTCCCCAGGTTGTCAAGATCATTTTGAATTCTGCTCTTGTGGTCCAGTGCATCTAGCTTCCTCCCTCTCAACTTGTTAATTCCTTGAGGGTGGTGATTATTAATGAACAACGAGCAGTACAGGGCAGCTCTATATATCACTCTATTTTGATAAGGAAACTGATAATTACCTTCTGTGTAGAAGTTTCAAACAATTTTGAACACACATTGTCACAGATCTTTGCAGACCATGCTTTCTTTACTTTTGAGGATGTCAGGAGTGACATGGTCAGAAGACTTCCCAAAGTCAAGACACAAGGGATTCAATGCTTCTTCTCTGGCATGCTGTAGAACAGAAGTAGGTTGGTTTGACACAATTGTTTTCCCAAAAAATCCATTCTGGAACTATTTGTCTCCACATAAACTACTAAGTGCTTAGAATGGTTGGGGGAGCTTTGGTCTAACACCTTTCTAAAAATTTTGATTACCCAATATAGCCATACTTCACTGTCTCCTTCAATTTTTAAAGATAGGTATCTTGCTATCCCTCATGATAACCCCCATCTCTGACAACCCCACACTGACCTCACTTTCTACAACTGGATTCAGATCTTGGATACTCAATGTGTATTTACTAAGAGAGATATTATTGGCAACATTGAAATGAATTATTTAGGGGAACAAAATAAGTAAGTCACCAAATTATGATTCTGGATTGTCAGTAATATTAGGAAATGGTGGTGGTGGTGGAAATCTTTCTATTCATGTTCCCTGATGATTTATAATCTTTTTGAATAAAAAAAGCTCAATTTCAGCTGTAGAAATCATCCCTATTTTTCTGAATTTGCTCCAAATTTGTTATTATTTTCCCTGAAAAAAGGTATTTTTCAGAAAATCTACCTTTAAGAAAAGAAAAAATAAGTAGACACTTTTACTCTAGACTGCATAGTCTCAGCACATGTATAACTTAATTCAGCATGGATCCACAGTACATTCCAGGCCTATCAAGACAACTTTGTCCATAATGTGATTTTCAGTGTTTGTGAGAATAGGTTATTGGTTAAACAGATGGGGGAAGAGGGAGGCGAAGAGAGCTTTTGAAGTTATGAGATCATAGAAAACTTATTCTGATGGTCGAATCAAGGGACTTGAAAACTGGTGATAAAAAAAAGGATTTTGCAATTTCTCGTGTCTAGTTATATTTGTACCTATTCAGGGCATTGCCCTTATACTGCAGCTGAAAAACCTGTAAGACATCCAAGGTTACACTGCAGCAGGGCAACTTCCCCAGCTTCTAATAAATTTAAACCAAGAGGCCCCCTAAGATATTGAGACTAAGGCTGAAATAGTCTTCTGTCTGACAGGTTAAAGAAAAGCAAATGATCCTACCCGAAAGGATGCATTTTGCTGAATGGACACTCAGGAGTCACTCTGCTAAAATGTATTAAAAGTGATGTAAAAAAAAATTCTTATTTGTGTCTGCAATTATGATTTCTACTCAGTATAAAGCACTGGATACAACAGAAGAAAAATAAACTTTAAAAGGTGGGGTGTTCAGAAACTGCAGCACCAAAAGGTAACTAAAAGGCTCAAGTCAGTTAGCAAATAGCTACAAAGAAAGAAATTAATTCTTTGGGTTTGACTCAGCCAGGTGGCATAATGATTTACTGTGGTCTATCACAGGTCCCCACATCTAAAAGCCTTTGCAGAGGTCAGCCCCGAGCTCTGTGTCCTGGCAGAGGCAAAGTGCCCAGAGCAAGGGGCAGGGACATTGCTACCTGCCCCCAAGATGCTTTGATTTCAGCTTTTCCCCTGGCTAGCTGCCCACGAGAAACTACAGCTCTCTCCCCCTAAAAGAGGTCCTTTCTCCCTCAAAAGCTGCAGTGGCAGACAGATTGCCTGCCCTCTCACTCCAAGGACTTCCCTTCCTCCCCCGGCACGAGGGACATAATTCATATCATTCTGCATCTGTAGAAGTGCTCATTAAAACTTGTAGACCACTGTCCCTATGATTATCCCACTTTTCTAAAATTGAGGGCACACAGAGGAAAATAAAGACTGTTCATAGCTTTCCCAGAGTGATAAATACATATGTAAATAAACAGACAAGACTCCCTCAGTTTCCTTAGGGAATTTCCACACAGACTAAATGGATGTAATTCTGCTTGCTTGCCCCCAATTAGAAGCAAAGTAACCCCCTTTTGTCACAAGTTCAGGATGCTAATGCCTGTTGTCGTCACGACTGTTATCCAGAAACAGAGATATTAAAAAATGGTTCTAGTTTTGAAAGTGCTGGTATGTGCCAATAAATTTGTGTGTCAAAAGTGACAAGTAAGGGGGTTTGTAAGAGCTATAGAAGTTTAATATTCAAATATTGCTACAGGTATTTAAATAACTAAATGTGGAGATACATATCTCCCTTTTATCATTTACTTCAACAGTTTTGATGCCAATTATTTCACCCCACTTAAAAAGTCAGACTTGCAAATTTATTTAGCCTCAACACATCACATACCCCCATCAACAGCATCATGGACACATACGTAACCTGGGCATGTAACCTCTCCAAAACACACAGACAAAACTCCTGCTTCTGTCAAAGGGAGTTACGCTTCTATCAAACTAGTGTGGGTTTTTTTTTTAGACAAAGAACTCTCACCTCTAACCACAGCTTCACTAGGCCACACTAACAGTAAAACAACAATAATAATAATAATGATAAAATTCAGCAACGCATAAAAACTTGTAGAACAGTAATAGTGGTGCTTTTGCCATTTTTATGAGGCACTAATCTAGTTGCCTCATAAGGAAGCAGATTATGGTCTCATAAAACAGCACAATGGAGCTATGGTATAATGACTTTAGTAGGTACAGTGGCAGCTTTACTACAGCTCTTCTCTCGACAAATTGTATGATGTGGGATGATAAGTATAAATATAAAATCAATCTAAATTTTATTTGATTGTGATTTCCACCTTATCAGGACAGAAAGAGATCACAAGAGAACATGAAGTAGCAAAGCCAAATTCAAAAACCCAACCTATAATAAAAGACAAGCTAACATTTTCAGCTGCCTGACTGTAAAAATATTTCAGCAGATGCCCAGAACACTAAAGGTATTTACACAATTCATACAAAGTAACAGCTTTAAAAGCAAGTCATCAGCTACACAATAGGAAAGAGTAAAAAGGCAGAATTAAGTAAATGGAAGTACCCCTTCAGAAGCTGTCATTTATATCACATCAGCTTGTTTCATGTCTCTGTATGGAAGAATATTAAAAACATACCTTTTAAATGACTGTATCACACATTTTATGCCAGCATAGGACAAAAGGTAAAATAAGAGTTTTGCTTGATTGTATATTTTTTCTGCTTTGTGATATTGCAAAGGAGCAATTATACATGTCATTTTATATATTCATACAAAATGAATACTAACAGAATAAGGTTCAGTATCCCAGTTATTTACAGTACCAAGACTGATAAACAATATACAGTGGCTGTATGTATTTAGCGAGGGCATGATCCAATGTTTAAAAAGTCCACTGGATGCCTTTTTGTATCAGATGCCAATATAATCTCATAGTATTGCCTCTATATTTTCTTAGATTTTGAATTGAAAGATCAGACAAGGACCTGCCTTTCTTTTAGTGCTTGTATAGTATGTAACAGTGTGAAATCCAGGTCTGCAATTGCAGTGCTTCAGTTCTAAACACCACTGCACTTCTAAATAAAACCTGAATCTCTCTGATCATCCCTGAAAACCATGAAAATTTAAGTTACTCCCAAATTTTTTTAAAACTTTTCATTGGACTTACAGTTCTATTTCAGAGCTGTTAAAAAGCAGTTTGGAGGGATTGTAACAGGATAGTTATTATTTTGCAGTGCTTCAATAGCATTGCAATGTTTGACAGCGTCTTACGATGTATAATCTGTGGGTATAGAAATATCCTTGCAAAACCAGCCTTACATGGTTCCATTTAAATGCTGCTTTGAGTTTTGGACTCTCCTGCTGCTTCCAAAAACCATTTCCCTTAAGCATCTCCCATGGTTGTATGGCAGGCCGTCATACAAACCATGATCAAGTGTACCTCTCCACCCCTTCACACTCCTAAATTACTATTTGTGTTTTAGGATTAAGACCTTTAGGTGCCAGAAGAACAAATGACAGTACCTGCTCTGAAGAGTTTATAAACTGAAACCTAAGTTTTACAAATTTCTAGTATACCTTGCTCATGCACCACCATGAGCTCTGAAAATGGCCTCTCAAGCAGCTGAAAGTGCTACAAGCTTACTGTCCCATATATTTTCTGTCCGCACAGCTGCTGCTGCAGCGATAGCTCCTATGGAAGCGGACATTGCTGTGTTAAACATGCCAGGTCTTTCACATCCTCTGCAGGATCCCGTGGGTGCTCTCTACCTGTATAGGTAGGTAGGTAGGTAGGTAGGTAGGTAGGTAGATAGATAGATAGATGGATAGATAGATATACATAGTCAACACTTCATTTGTTTCCCTCTTCCATGACTTGATCCCAGCAAGCTCCATGAGTCCACTGTTACCTTGTCTGCTTTCAGCTACCCTAGTAACAACTGCTCACCATTGTCTCCTCATACTCCCTGACTTTGTATTTAGCCACAGAATTTTTTTTTAATAGCAGCATGAAATTGGTCTAATGAATGAACTGAAACAGCAACCCAACAAGTCCTTTAGATCACACATGTTTGCAAGCCCTGCCTCCAGAACTGTGGCTTACAGAGATGAGTAAGATCTGGATTTTTGGAGGGGCTGAATATGGCAGTTCAAGTAGATTTTAGCAAGGCTTTTATTTACTCAGCCTTGCAAAGAATCAGCTTAAAGGTACTGTGATACCTACGGTCATCTGCTACAGGAATTTACCTCAAAGTTTTTTTTTTTTATACAGGCCCCTTTGTTGCTGCAGGTTAGAGCCAAAGTGATCATAAAAATGATAGGTCACAGCTAGGAGGGAATCTTTCAGATATTTTGAGGGTCTTATATTGAGCAGAGTAATGTTAAATAGCATTGACACTGGTGAGACTGGGAAAAACAAGACTCCTTAGCTGAAACTGGGCTTGGTAACAGCTGTACATGCAGAAGACCTGGTGTAACAGGACAAAATGTATCAGGAATGCAAGGGCCAAACATGTGGGACGTTAAAATGCATGTATCCACCAGAATCAGAGATGTAAATAACGAAATCTGTCTGTTAGCAAATAAAAATCCAGTTAAAAAAAAATGTGTCATAAATGACTAAAAGAGTACCTGAAGATCTTTGAGTTTTAGCTGCTGGATTGTCTCTGCCTCTCATCCCTTCCTTACAGTTTCCTCCTCTTTTATATAATCAGAAGTAAGGATACGAGGCCTGGGCAGCATGATGTTATTGCTATGGCTTGCAACAACCAGGCAGCTGTCTAGCAGCAGGATAAACTGACACAGAAGCAAAGTTATCTTACTTTTATGTAAATTCCATCTTTGACCTGCATGCAGCTGGCAGTGCATATTTTATTGTGTTCACTGGGTTTTCATTACACCCCTTGTCATTTGCTGAAAGGTATTTTAACTTCATTTAAATCTCCTTGCACCTCAGAAATGTCAATAAATGTCATTGTTATCATCAGTTTTGTCCTGGGTTGGCTTTTCTGAGTTTTCTGTCTTTAGATTTGATTAAAATTGGGAAATAAATAGCGAATAACATATTGATTGCAGCCTGGGAAAGGTTGCAGATAATTTATTATCTGGTGAGCATGATACTGAGGTTTTTTCTACCAGAATCTTCAGACTAACAAAATTCATTCTGATGGGAAAGAGGGGTTTGTAACTATTCTTTAGTGCAAAGTAGTTTTGCAAGTCTGTCTTTGGTCATATATAGACCATAAATCAAGTTAAGATCAATGGTAGTTACCCCATACTGTTAGTTTAGCAGACCTTAAAAAAGAGGCTATTAGAGATTATTAAATCTGAAATCAAAATGCCTTTCTTACGGGGGGGTGGGGTGGAAAGATCAACAGACATTGTCTGTGAACGCTAATCTAAAACCTAATTCATTGTATTAACAGTAATTTCATTATATTGCTTTATCCAGCCTTACAGAAGAGTGAGTATTTGGAGCTATTTGTCCTAAACTGACATTTTTTCATTCTCCAATACTGCATCACTAACCAAGAGAATGAAAACTTAACCTTCCAGCATACATTTCTGCACTTTTCATCATACCAATGAACCCTGAAGAATCTTCCTGTTTTCAAACTTTTCCATGATTGGGAATTCTGAGCATAACAACGGTGATGGTATAGAGGAAGCAAAATGAAACATAACCAGGTAAGACATCAGCCAGGTTCTTCAGTCTTTCCTGTTTACCTCTCAAAGGGTACCTGATCTAATGCCCATTTAGTCTAGAGAAACTTATATACTTCTATACTTATTTGTATAATATATACTTATATTATTTCAATTGTACTTACAATTAGAGTCTTTGCCTCTAACTGCTGTCACAAGAGTCCCTCTTCTCATGTCGATCCTACGCCCCTTGTCACTAATGGCAGTGGGAACCACCCTCTGTGACAATCCGGCTCTGATGGCTGTAGGGCCAATGTTTTCAACAGGAGGGCTGCCTTCCACTTGTGGCAGCTCAGGACAATGCCCAATTCACAAGTGGAGACTCTAGGTATTACTGCAATACAAATAGTAATCAGAAAACATCTTAATATGTCTGGTGGGCTGAAGAATCACCATTAGCTTTTATTCCCCTGAAGTATCAACAGCGTTGCTGAAGTACAGGACAGCTCAGGTAAGCAACTGTTCTACCACACAGTAAGAAATTGCAGAATGCCAGAAAAGCCAAGAGGAGCATTACCAGTAATGGAGCTGTCAATGGAAGCTGGCCCCCAACCACAAAACCTCTCTCCACCTTCGGCCCCCCAGAATGACAGTAGCTGTTTTGTGGCTCAAATGGACTTACAGACCGTCCAATGCATGCCATTGATGCTAACCCCCAGAAGCACAGGAGAAATATATGACACTCTTCCTGAAATATCTGAGACACTTACCCCATTTCCATCATCTCTGAGTACCTGACAATCTTTAAACTGCTCATTCTCACTCCATTGAAAGTAAGGAACAGTCACGATCCACATCTTCAGAAGTAACATTTTGCATCATATGGGATCATTTGCTGAGCAGGTTAAAACAGGTTTTGTGATTAGCATCAAATTCAAGAAATCCTGAATTATTCAAACAGTTCTCCAGAGTGGATAGACCTGGCTCCCTGTATGGCAAGTGCAGAGTAGCAGCAATACATAAGCAACTAACATACTAAAAGGCACCAGTTAAGGCATGTTACTCTCTACAAAGCATGCATAGCATCTCTTGCTGTTGCCTTGCTATTTGTAGAAGGTAGCAGTAATACATATTAATCATTCCATTTAAAAGACATAGATGAACAATACTCAGCAACACTGATATACCCATGTAATATCCAGGTAATAACAGCTAATACACAGTACCTGTCCCTAGCTTCTGATCAGATTTTGCATGCATCTGCACAGTCAGGAAGGCTGCCACTCTGAAGTGACACTAGCAGTCAAACAATGTATTAACAGGTGATTAGTAGTAATACAACGTAAGCCATTCCAGTTTTATTGGAAGGCCTGAATTCAGTACCTCTGGAGCACTTAGGACAAAAATGGTATATGGTAAAATATGAAAGGGTTAAACTTAATATTATCTTCTGGGCATTTATAAAGAATAAACTTGTTTTCATCCACAAACTTCGTGTGCAGTTGGAGAACAGAGTTACCATGTATTACAGGAAAGGACTCTTGTAGAAAAGGACTAGCCAGAAGAGCTGTCTCAATGATAACAGAGATAGAAATGAACTGCCTAGAGACGAGACACCCTCATGTAAGGTATTGAGCTACATGAAATTTGTTCTGTGTTTTATTCATTTGTAATATAAGGGGGTCACGGTGCATTTACTAAGGGCCCAGATGGTTGTATTGCTCTTGAGCTATTGCTTTTTTACTAATGCAAAAACAGGAATATAGAGCGTGTAGGAAAAACAGCCCAGATTTGAAGGTGAGAAATATGGCAAACAGAGCACAGAATCATCCCTGTGCTTCCATTTCAAGCTGAACTGTGGCATCAGCCCATGAACCTTAGTTCCCAGCCTCATTGCCTCTGTATCCATATCCTTTCTTCCACCAGCAGGCCGCTAATGGCATTCCCGTTAAAGAAGAAACAGACTCTTACATCAGCTACAGTCCTTTTGAGACAGATCCTATAAAAGTTGAATAAAAGATAAACATTACTGAAGTTATTCTGTTTCTTGCCCCAAATTATTCAGACAGTGCCAATGACCCAAGCAACAAAAGACTACTCATTGTCAGTTGCAATCAACAGGGAAAGATAGGCTCTGGAGAGTTATTCAGCATAGAAACACATCTTGTGTTTCACCTTCCAGCATTTCTAGTCAAGCTAGAAAGGGATTTTCAAGAATATCTAAGAGATTTCAGCAACACAATTTCCACTGAAACTAAAGGGACTTTTGCTCCTAACTGCTTTTCTCTCTCCTCATTAAGTCTAAGGCATTCTTTTCACCAGATTTGTACCTAGATTACAAATGTCTGCAGCATTTCCCAAGGTACAATTAGATTTAGTAGCTTCCTCCACTGCCCAAATAGTCATACAATCTAGCAATTTGGAAGGATTAAGTCCAGATGCACCAGTTTCATGCCCTGACCACTAAGCTGCCCTCAAGCATTCGTATATGGGGGAAGAGCATGTCAACGTCTATGAGAATGAAGCCTCACTGGTACGGGCAATACATTTGGCTGATAACAAATACAGAGCATGACCACTAGAACTTCATTTCCGTGGAGTTCACACATATCTCAAACTGCTACAAATTAATGTAAAACATCTAACTGAAAAGATAAGCAAAGAAACATCTTGGAATAAGGGATTTTTACATGAGTATTATTATTCTGTGTTTCCACTGCAGCTTCTCATTCTTTCCATCACTGTGCTTCAGGCAACGACAAACCATTTCACCTTAAAAACAATGAATGGGATGTTTGAAAAGGTATGTGTGGCAGGGAGATTTGTAAATATAATTTTTTTTTTATTTCCCATGGCACCCACTTAGCAATGGTTCCGTGACACCCCATCTACGCACTGAGCAGCATCTGTATTTCAAACTGTAACACTGCACCACTTCAAAGCTAGAATAGATTTGCGCCCTATACTCCCGATTCTCTGCTAATGCCTGCTGCTGACACAGAGGCAATGCCCAATCAACTGACTGAGCAAAGTGTTGACGGACCCCAGAGATGCTTCTCTGCCCCTGCTGTGATGAGAGGGCAAAAGGAGAAGAAACAGAGTCCATTAACAACTTGAGGGGGATGTCAGGGGATTAAATATTGTTCTGAGTTTCAGTATGAGATGTGGAATGAGTCAGAGCTCCAGCTGATCCACTGGGAAGAGAGAAGCAGGCTGCAGAGAGAGATAGAGAGGAAGAGGCTGCAGAGGGAAGGTGAGCAAATGATGCTGCAGAGAAAGACAGGAAGCCTGGGTCCGTCCAAACCTTTAGGTACAACCCCTGTTGAGAAGAAACATGTAGTTGAGTTGTCTCACACATACCCTCTCCTGTGGCCCTTGAAGGGTGCAATTTACGCTCTTGCCTCCCCCCCTCTGCCGAGCATCAGGGAAGGACTGACCAGGGATGCACAGCTTTCCTGTTTCTCTTGCCTTTCCCTTTGCGCATTGCCAGTGGAAATACCCAGAGCATGGAGGGGCAGCACCTGCCCTGTAAGCAAAAGAGGAGTCAGTGGGGGAGGAGAGCTGTACCATTAATCTGTCTGCTTGGCTGAGGAACACAAAGTCACAATTTAGTTCCTCATGGCTATCTGAAGCTTGAAGTTCATGTCAGAAAAGGGATCTGAAAAGCCCTTCATCAGGCAGACTGTATTCTAAGGTCCAGATGCGGCAGTGAGCTGAACAACTTTCCTTACACACTTTATTACAGTTAAAGATCTGGGTTTTAACCTTTTCTCTGCCTTCCAGACCCCCATATCTTTTCATTGGTCATTTCACTAAACCACTTTCATTTTCTAGACAAGTTGTAGTTCAGAAAACCCTTATGCAACTCTGAGCATTGCAAAGTTTGCTGGAATGAATCTGACTCATTAATCAAGCAGAGAAAAATGCATCATATCTGCACTGTCTTAGTGAATGTCACAGAGTGTACAACAAAAGAAATGTTTAATTACACTGTCACTAAGGCTTATTCAGCCCCCCCTCCCCCCCTCCCATCCTCCTCATCCCAGTACGATGGCAATAATCAAGGTAATCAGGAAGTTGTTGTTTATAAGTCAATTAATACATCAATTAATGCACTGTTTAATGTGCTGCCTAGAGCAGCTATTATTGACAGTACATGTCAGTTAATTGTTTCCTGCCTACCCTACTGGCTCAGTGGGAATGTATTGGCAGAAGACATCTCTTGTGTTCGTTTTGCTGATATTGAGAAAGATGCTGGACTCTTGCATTTGTGGGTGGTGGGGTGCAATAACCAGTATGCCTCCCTGTTTCACTGCCTGAAGAAAAAAACTTGCTCCCTGACATCCTACTGTAAGTAGAGGGTGAAACACATTCTTTTGCAACATAAGACATGTAATCAAGGACGTTGCATTTCAGGCTGCATCACACCCAGCCCCTTCTCCCCTGGCAACAGTACCAAGGCCTGCTGAGGGACTGCGTAAGTCACAATACCAGCCTAACAATTGATGCTGTAAGATGTATCTCACATACCAGTAGGGACCCTACACCTTTCAAAAACTGTTAAATGAGTATTCTGTGGAGTAGCTGCGAATAATTGCAACCTGTTTTCCCTCCACACAGCAGCGCACCGCAAATCAGAAATTAGCCTCAGAGGTGTAGTCACAGAAGTCACAGAAGAAGTTAATGTCACAGTAAGGTGAAGGACCTTATGGACTCCTGTCCACCAGTCTCCTATTTTAGCCATGCTGCTTTTCACTTCCTTTCAATGTAGGTACATAAAACACAGACTTATCAATCAAGATCAAGCTTGATTGCTAGTGAAACTTGACAATACACCTTGTAAAAGCCTATCACTGGTATAAAATGCTGTCTTGCCTTCTCTCCTCTGATGCAAAGTACAATAATGACCTGCAGTTTTAAGCAACATGGTAACAAGTTTTGCACAATACATTTTTCACATCACCACACACTTGACTCTTCAGCATTAGTTAGTGCAGCTGTCAGTACCTATTAAGTACAGTCTTGCACTAAAATGGCACATGAGGTAAATTATCCATTCAGGTTACGGCAGAGGTTTTTGGAGGGACAAGGATGGATTTGGTTCCATCTTGGGCTTGAACTAAAATATTGTGAAAAAATACTTTCTTTTTTTTTTTCTTTTTTTTTGGGAGGGGGGGCTTTTTGTTATCTGTCCATATATACAGAGAAAATAAACAGCACTGGATAAAAATAGATTTGTTCAGTTCCAATCTCCATCTTGCTTTCACCTTTCCTTCTTCTTTCTTCCCTTCCTGAAGTGTGAAGACACCATCTTAACTTTCATTATTGCTAAGAAAAGGATAAATAAGAAATTTTTCTGCTATGAGAGGTTATTATATACTAGCAATCAAGTTCTAATTCTACTTAGCTACATAATTGTTCTAGTTAAATTGTATTACTTTGAGCGTATGACATATCAATTCATGGGCTTTCTATACAATTAGAGTGCAATAAATCAAAGTAATTTGCTGCTATTTTACATGCAGACACTTATGCAGGGCTCGTTATCTTCAACTTGCCACAAAAAGTTTTTTACCTTTGTACATGCAAAACCTATATAACAGTATATGGAAATAATTTGCCTAATTTTAAATTCTGGGATATCTGAGTTTTTACACACATCTTACAAGAGCCTATGTCTTTATAGATATCTCTTCAATAAAAAACAGCAAGTCAGAGACAAACATAAAACAGAGTAGCAACAAGATATTAATGCTGAACATCCTCCACACAAAACCAAGAAAACCTCAAAAAACCCAAAAGAGCAAATGCAAAACAGATAGCTATGTAAACCCAATCAGTCCAGAAAGTCCTCAGATGTGGAGAAACTGACTCCAGCCAACATCAGATAAGGTATTAACTCTGAACACCATCTTCATTAAGTAAGGCACTGGAGAAGAGAAATACATACCACAATGTACTAGAAAACACAAATAGGGAAAAAAAAGAAATTCTGGCGCTATGAAACTGGCAATGAATGTGGAAGGGATGATACTTTCAAAGGCACTCTGTATTGACTGAGCACTGCTTCAAATGAATGGAAAAGAGCTCTCAGCAGCTGAGGGAGCTCAGCTAGTTCTGTGCTCAATACTTTTGAAAAGCTGTCTCTGTAGCATGCAAAAGCCAGCAGTTTTCAAACGTGCAAAATACTGAATGATTACCTGCATTTCCACTATCCAAAGTCCTGGGTTTTCAGTACTGGTGCAGTCTGCAGCAGCACTCATGTTTTTAATGAGAGATACCTGCCAAAGTATCCTTTTTGTTTCAAATTAGCCACATAAAAACAAAACTATTTGAAACATATGCAGCCTGTGCAATCTCAGCACTGGAAAGAGGGGCAATAGTTTAAAACTGAAGGACCATGCCATTCCCCAAGCCAAAATGAGGGTATATAGTCATGGTTTGAAGCACGATAGTTGGCTTCAGATTGCAAGAAGTGAAAATAACTTTAAAGCCCCAACACCCACTCCCTATTGGGGAAAACACCTTCTCCGTTGTGTTGTTTTGTTTTTGTTTTTTTTTTCCCAGCTGTGAAAACACAAGGTTGCTTTTACTCTAAAAGGAAACTGTTTCACAGGAATGGACTGTTTCAAGTTGTGTAGCTTACTTTGTAGCTTTCAAGGGATTTAAACCAAAAGAATTGCCATCTTTCAGAAATACACAAGCGCCTTAAACTCTACCAAAAACATCCCTCTAGAAATTAAGGCATAGCTATCCACAGATGCACTTCTTAAAGATAGAGATGTAAAGTCTCAGGATTGATACTACCTGCTGTGCAGTACCAATAATTCAGCTGAAACCTACTTGAAGAGGAAATTTTACATAGACATTTGCCTTAGATGTCTTGACCCTCTGACAAGGTCTAGAAAGAGTTCATTGCTCTTAAGGCCATGATTCATACACAGCCAGAAATATTCTGCTCCTCTGTGAACTTTTCATTAATGGACTTCATGGAAGAGAATTTCCCAAGTCTGGAGATGCAGCTGATACCCAAATACACCAAAGAAATACTGGAGGGGATACTGGGCATGATTCACTGATTGCCCCTGAGCCAAGACATAGAGGGCACATTTCTGCACAGAAACATGAAAGAGTGCTAGCAAGGCAATGCTGAAGAAGGAGAGCTAACAGAGGAGAAAAGGAATTTGCCATATATGATATTTAGGATGAGAAGCTGGAGGAAGACAGGGAAGAAAAAGGCAAAGAGAAATAAAACTAGTTCCAGCTAATGGAGAAAGGGACAACAGTAACCAAGATTAAGGAAAGAAAAGAATGAAAATAAACAAAGAATTGCCATACTTAGCGTGACTACGGGCACCTGTAAGCCTGCCATCAGTAGAAATGAAGGGAACAGCAAGCATACATTTTGCCACTCTGGGGTTAAAATTGACACATAACGCAAACATAAAGAATTATTCAGATTGTGGTCTTAAAAATACCAGTGAATGCTCATAATTTTATAAATAACAAAGTAGTAAGAGATGGGATATGCAGTAAAAAAGCAGACTGATTTATATTCTCCATTGAGAAAGACTCTCAGTGCTGAAGACAAGAAAAGAAAGCACCAGACTGAAAATGGGCATGCCAGTTCTATACAGAAAAGATTTTTAGAGTCATGGACCATTACAGTGACTCCTATGAGGAGAAGCTGAAGTTACACTTTCTTATCAAGCAGAAAAGGTACCAGTCTCCTGGCTGAACTAACAAATTACTTCTGAATAGCGCCAAATCTATCACATTACTCTTACCAAGTAGCTCCAAATCCATCATAAGTTACTACTGAAACGTGAAACAGTGAGAGAAGTTTGTAGAGAGAAGTTGTGAGAGAAGACAGAAAGAAAAGAATGACAGACTGCACTTTCCATCAGCAAGAACCAGTTGACGTGTCTCCATAGATGACTACTCAGAGAGGAGATTGTCAAACAATACTACTTCTGGTAAAATGGATTAAGATAATTATACATGGTTGCCTGTTGAAGAGGTTGTAATTTTGTAGGGGGAACCCACAAACACACACCCACAAACAAAACAAAACACAAGAACAACAACAAAAATAGCATGTATTAACACTATCCAGAAGGCCCATGGCGAGTTAAAACCACTTTTATAAACACAGATTGTTCAGTCTTTAATGCTTTAATCCTGTAAAGTGCTATATAAATGCTAAGAATAGATGACTGGTTGCCCTCCCCATGACACTACTCCTTTCTCCATTAGTGCATAGTTATACCTAAACATCGACTATACAAAATAAGGTGTTTTTTACTCCTACTCTCTCCTCTTGCACAGGTAATTATCTAGACATACTCTCCAAGAGGATCATCACCATCTCTTATGAAACATCCATTTAGTGCATTTAAGTCACTAAACACTCACAATTACAATTATTGCCGCTGGGAAAAAGACCTATTTTTTGTTGTTGTTTTCATTCTTACTACTTGTATTTCTCTAAATGTTGCTTCATATGGAGAAAGATAGAAATAGGAACTTTCTCTGTGCTTTTGATTATCCGCTGTTGTAACAAGTGCTCTGGGGATGTTAATTAAAAGCCTTTGTAATGCCTCCTGTCCCTGACCAAGGGTATTAACCTAGCAGAACAGACATTATCTTCTGTGTCTCAGAACTGGAAAAGCTGTGCTCATACAACTTTTACTCTTTCTCATTTGTTTAACGCTATTTCTGTCCCTTAAGAAGTGAGTTATTGAAAGATTAAGGCCAATGACCGTCATATGTCTATTTTATGAAGTTGAAAAAAACCCGTAAAGGATCCTTGAACATAGCTCCCTTTGACATCTTAATGCAATCTTTACTGTTAAGCTTCCCAGCTGATTTCCTATGCAATAGATGTAAGATTTTTATGCAATTCCTAGCTCGTTTCCTACAATACATGAATGACAGCATATCTTAAGTGCTATGTCTGCGGAGTGTAAGCCGCAAAGTGTTTTTCAAGTAATCATGAAATCTAAAGTGGGTTGCTTACCATGCCTGAGTAATGTATTCTAGAGATATGAGTGCTTTTGTATATTTAACATTGTGATTTTCTCTTTGATCTCAGCTATCGCATTTAGAGGTATCCTAATCTTGGAGTTTTATAGCTCGTCTTGAAAGTTTATCAAGCAAAGCTTTCATGAAACATATACATAGATATACCACATACTCTTATTTCTTCCTTTTGGTAATTATCAGCCTTTTGCTCTCCTTCATGACATTTTCTATCAACTGTCACATCTCTTAACTGTGCTTCAGATAGCTCATTTTAAAAACAGTCATAGTCTTCCTAAACTGTTGTGAATTTTGCAGCTTATTTAAGGTCATTAGAAAATAGTAATGGAAAAAAGCGTCCCCAACAATATTATACATATCACAATACTTTGCTTAAGGTTTGTGCCACTGTAGAAAACAAGATATTTGCAACTGTTTCAAAATAAAATTGGCTCTGACAAAAGCAGATCAATTGTTTTTAATGAACAAGGAGCATGTCAAAGCCACTGTAAATTCAGGGTAGCAGAATCCACATTTCAAACTTTTCTCTCTACTTCTTTTTTTTAATGGTAATGAGTTGATCGACATATGCCCCAAAGGGGCAGACTTCTGAACACTGATAATATCACCAGCAGCTGAACAGATTCTTTCACTAACTACTTGA
Source organism: Pygoscelis adeliae (assembly GCF_000699105.1). Lineage (NCBI taxonomy): Eukaryota > Metazoa > Chordata > Aves > Sphenisciformes > Spheniscidae > Pygoscelis > Pygoscelis adeliae. The sequence continues at coordinate 6,281,615 of NW_008824791.1, forward strand.
AATTGCTGGAACACGTAGGGTATTCCTTTGCTAGTGCTGACAGTAATGAATACCTAGTTTTGCACAGCTTCAACCACATGGGGGAATCACATTTTACTGTCTTCAATTTTCAGCCGGTAATCTCATACATGAGTGTATTTAATACCCTCTTGACTTGTACCAGAACACCCACTAATATCTTCTCAAGCGCACGTTTGGAATCGTTGCACTTGAGGACTTCATAGGTAGGGGGTAAATTGCAAGGATTTGCCTTCTAAAGGTTTATCAGAAGTGCTGTTACCCCCTACATGTGTCTCTCTTTGCCCATGAAATATTATAGACCTAGAATTACAGGATCTATCATAAATCTTAATTTTCTGTGCTTCCTCATGGGAACAGATCTTGCATCTGGAATTCAATACACAGCTCCCTGCAAAAAATTAACATCTTTTCCTCCCCATCACCACCCTGCATGTGTGTCCGTCCAAAGAAATAAAACAATAAACCTCACAATATCTGGCTTGGTGGCTAAACCTAGATGTTTAGCCACTGAAGTTTTCACTGCTGTTACCAATGAGCTGCCAATCCAGGCTTGGTAACTTTCAGTGACACATGCGTCACTTCATAACATGGAAGGATCACTGAAACTGCAGGCGTGTCTGTCAAAAGAACTGTAATGGCAGTTTGCACAGGCTCTAGGATCTTGATGACACATTTAACTCCTGTCAAATCACCTTCAAAGAAGTCATGAGGTCTTACCCATTTCTCCAGACCTGTTTTGACAACAATGTGGCACTAATAGCTGAGTGTTGCTCTAACTATCTAGATAACATGTCATAACTTTGCTGGAACATCTGTTATTAATTTATATTGGGAAACAGCCAGCAGGAGCTGCTTTTTTTCCAACACAGTACTTGCTGTGTGGGTGCTGTGGAAAAATGATGCAAACACTGTTCACCTGGTGCACATTTAGGCCCTTTTCAGAGACTGAACTGAAAGTATGTAAAGCATCTAATATGAGAGGACAGCTCTGCTTCTTTAATTGCAGTCAGCATCTTAACCACATTATCTGTGGTAGCAGATGTGTTCTGACAATACTTTTTCAAGTCTTACTGAAATGCAACACTAGTGAACAGATGAGCAAGATGGTGATCATTCAGCTATCAGAATGATCTGACTTGTTCAACTACCATTTTTGCAACACAAAGTCTTGATCTGATGCTAGCTGTTTTTTAAATATTTTGTTATTGTCACTCAAGATACTGTGGCCCTAGAGGTTATAAAAGATACATCAGAAGCTTCTGATGTACTTTGGCCTTTGATTTCTACATAGGCTTATAAAAACTTTTGCAAATTGTTCCTCCTGGGAATGTAACACTTGGACTGAATTTTATATATAAGCATCCGAATGCTTTCTTTCAACCACTGAACACAGAAGCAAACACGATAAAGGTTCTTTGTTATCAAGTTCACTCCACAGTTCAGCCCTAAGTTCTGGTATCCTGCTTCTCCAAACTGTATACAAGTTAATTCAATTCTATGTTTGGTTTTTTTAAGTCAAGCAACCAGTTTCCACCAAACCAAAACTGAGTTGTTCCAAATACTTTGCTCCAGGGACCGTTGCCTATATTGCATTGTGGGTAACACTGCACTGCTTTGGTGCTCCTCACCATGTGTAGTCCTCCAATACTACTGCAGCATCTTCATCCAAAAATCTCTCTATACACTTTTCTGCTGTGCTCCAAAGCACGCAGTGCAGACCCTTGGCTCTCATGCTAGAACAAAAATACTTCTTTTATAGGCTGCTTTAACATTATTTCAGACATTTTGAATTAGGCAAGAAACCACACACATACAAATAACCTTGTTTAAGGTGCAGTGGTGGGCCCAGGGGAGGTCTGCATCAAGTACTAAGCAGTGCTGAGACACCCTTAGTGCAGATGCAAGCCATTCTGCACCATTTTATCTAGAGCCAGAATTATTTCCTGGGATGGAGGACTGTAGCAGTGCAAATATAACCAAACACAGCAGTTAATTCTGTAATGTGGCCACATGATGATTTCAGTTTACCTTACACCAGCATTAGAAGAGCTGCCTGTATGGATTTGGACTATCTTTTTACTGTGGGATTCACCAGCAGTCTCCAATCTGCCTTCCAGAGCAATTCCACATTTTTCTCTTCAGAGGCATCATTACAGTATTGCTGGCTTTAGAACTCATGTTGCCATAGCAAACATTGTGTATTGTCTCATTATTATTTGTGCTTTGAATGCTTCTGTATGCAATTATTTCAAAACTAACGTATTTGCATTCTTGAGACTGAAATGATGCCATGGATCTTTGAATTATGATCTCAGCATGTTTCAGCTAAACTAGTTTTTGCATTTGACCATTGTGGGGGTATATACTGGTTGCTGGGATACTCTTGTTGGCAAGATACTTAAGGGTCATTTCTAGAGGAGAGAGATGGTGGGAACTGGGGCCTCCCAGGCCACTTCTGACAAAGAACATGGCAGGAGTTTTTGTCACCTAGAGACAGCAGGAAACCTTGGGATGCTGAACTTCTCAGCTAGTAGAAAAAAAAACACACAACAAATGTATCCAGTTCAGCATGCACACAAGTCAACCCTCCTTAACTCAGCAAGAGTCAATGAATTTAACAGGAGGTTAAGTACCTAATCAAGTGCATTATCATGTGCTGAATAAACTGTGAACAGTGAATGGTTTCTCTGAAGCTAATAAAGCTACACATATTTTAATAGCAGCAAACAAAGGAGAAAAAGGGTTTGTGCTTTAGGATTTCCTAACTTTATAACTCCATAAAATTGCTCTTCTCTTGCACTGACTAGAAAAGGACCACATTATCTTGTACAGAGCCTCAGGATCTGCCAATTCTTCGCAACAAAAAACATGGAAATGTGTAAACATCAGGCATTTTCATCATCTGCGTGTTCCCCTCCCTTCCCCCAAATAGCTCTAATACTAATCATTTCCCCAGCTATTCACTTAACGTGCAGTGTATTGTGTACCACAGAACAAGTAGAGTGCTCTCCTTGTGTGAATGAGAGCAAAAACCTCACCTGTGTTCAGTTCCTGTTAACTGTGCCATGTTGAACAGGAACACAACTTGGACCCAGATCAGGTGTTGTATTCCAGGGTCAGACAATATCTTAGAGATGAACAAAAGACTAGGAAGCAACACCTTTTTCCCAGGTGTTTTTAAAGGTGTTCTGTCATCTACGTCAGCTTTAAATACAACCAGTAAATTCACCAACAAGTAAAAATGAAAATGTATTAGCCTGAGCTTATGCCATGTATGACAGTAAAATCCTTTAGATGATCTTCATTCTTTTTTGTTTTATTTCCAACTTTTACTGTGGTGATTTTTCTACATACATTGAGTACAAAACCTATTTTTCATCACTGGATGTGGTTTAGAAAAAATTATGATTGTAAAGAGCACCTTAAATTTGTATCTAAAGTTGTTCAGCTGATGATCCTAGCTATTTCTGGAGGGAAATTTGTTACGCAACTTTGCAAGTGACCCATAAGAATTTGTGTGTCTATTAGGAAGTGACATGATCAAATAAAATTGTGTTGACAGCTATGTACAAATACCTTTCTTTGCCTAAGAATGGATATATAAATGCCTGGGAGAGGGCCTCAGTTTCACATTTATTAAAATAATCTAAATTCTTGTAGAACACTTTGGGGGGGGGGGGAAGGCTGCTACTCACAATCGCTTACCTGATTTCTGTACAAACTTCTTGATGGCATTAGAGCCTTGTCATGTAATTGTCCCTACCTCCTATTTTTCTTTCATGCTCTCCCATTGTCATAGATTCTAAAAGTATTTGATATTGTCCATAATAATTTACTGTCCAGAAGTTGGCATTAAGCTGAGAGTTAGATTTATTTTCTTATTGTATATAATTTCTTGTTAATATTACAACTTTAAATAAAGATACTCTTGCAGTGGAAACACAGCTGCTGGGGATTTTTAATGTATTGGAAAGGCTTTGATAGCACTGTGGTTACCTGAATAGCCACAGAAAAATGGCCAAATTAAAGGCTGGTAGCTAACAGGAATAATCAAAGATGGACAAAATAAATAACTCCTTAGCACTGATAGATTATTTGTTTGCGAAGGAGAAAACAAAGGTATGGGGAGAAAATACAATTTTAATAGAAGGTTAGTTGAGTGCACTGCAGCAAGGAATTTGAGTGTAATGCAAAATTGCATACTGTTTCACTTGGCTTCCACATGCTTTCCTGCCATGCTAATGAGGAAAATGTCTTCAAGATATCAACAGAGAACTATGAGTTTGTACCAGAGAATTAGATTTTGGACGCAAGGTCATAAAATTTAGGTCACACAGTCCAGTGCACAGACCAGTGCTGATAAATTCTGACTGAGGTTGTAATCAGTTAGGATGAAAGGAAAATAAAGAATTAAGGAAAACAACAGTTTTCACACAGCTGTAGTGCACTAAACAGCTTCTGTACTCAGATGCAATACAGTTCAAAAGAAAAGGCAACCTGCAGTGTGATAGCCATTTAACCAAATGCTCTGAAAGCTGAAGGGCAATGTTCAGATCCTTTCTGTTTTAATAAATATCACTGGTATGAAACCTAGGAAAAAGAGGATAACCAGGTGAGACCTATATATGCTTAAAACAAAGAGCTCAGATATAAACCAAGCCACCATATTACAGGCTGTAGAGCTTTCAGAATTTAGAGGCTGCTATTTACCACTATCGTGCCAGAGTCAAAATAAGAATACCGATTCCCAGAAAATACATCTGAATTAAAATCCTGAGTAGAATCTAGTACAATCCATGTCCTGCTAATATTTTCCTTCCTTGTATGAGTCTTCCTCTGTCTCACAGTCTTACAGCCTGGGCCCTTCAAGCTTAAACATAATTTGAAATAGGAGGTATGATGCAGCATTGGCTAAAGCTGCTGAAATTCTTTTCTGCAAATAAGGATTTTATCAAATAGCCGAGCCTCAACCAAAACAAATACTAAAAGCATGTCATTTTCAGAATGAAATACTCACATACTCAAACCATCCTAGTCTTTTAAGGTAATTCTTTTTTTAAAATCCTTAAAAATAATTGTTTCATCTTAATTGAAAAAGTGTGTATGACATGACTTCATTATTTTTTTGAAGTCATATAATGTAAGAAATTGCTGTATGCTCACCATTGGCATGCTGGCAGTGCACACAAGCAGAGAGGCTGTGCTGAAGGCAGAGAAGCAGCACGTCTGTTAAATCCTGATGTGATGTGATCTGAAAACTCAGCATTATGATAGGGCTTAGTATGATAAATAAGAAATGCTCTCAATCTGACCTCAGGAGCTTGCCCATTTTAGGCCTGGGTAATGCATTGCCCCAGTTTCCCTCCTTGCCAAAAAAAGCTCTGTTGGCAGGCTGTATGAACTGTCTCTTCGAATTTCCTTTTCCCCTGCAAAGACTAGTTACTTTTTATTTAAGTATTTAAGCTTGGATGAGATTACTTACTATTTCCAGGATCTGCTTTGTTTATATAAAAAAGTCGCTTATTTCGAAGTCAACACCATTCAGCATATATTCCTATTTTCATCAGCGTCTAGGTCCCCCCAAGGGTTCAATAGTTCTTGTAGTCTTTACCAATCCTTCACAATTCCCTTGGGAACCCTTCTCAAAAAACTATTACAAATGCTTCACTCAGAGAAAAAAATCTGCGTAGGTGTTTTTTTGCTTATATTTCACTGTGGCCCTTCCAAGTGCCACACGAGGTTGGTATCTATGAATGCTCTAGGATCTCTTATTGTGCCAATGACTAAGTTATGATATAAGCTTGTCTTATGTACCTATATGCAGTCTGGCAGCATCATGAAACAGATCCTATTCCCCCAGACACCTACATATTCCAGCCTCACTTTCTCTCACAAAACTATAGTTTGAACCAGGTTGGCTGGTCCTCAACTCCCACTGTTCCTAAAATGGACAAGGTGTTTTGTGGCAATAACTTGGTAAACATGCCACAGGTCAAGCTGCCAAAAACCCCACATTAACAAAAGTTATACCACTGTCCCCATGTAAAGACACCATGAAGTGAGTTAAATATAATGTATTGCCAGAGCACAGTAACAGGGAAACAGAGGCCAAAAGTTTAAAGGTGTGTTGTAACAGGCAGTCAGCACTGGCCAAAGACACAGCCAGACTCTGCTGCCTCGCTCTGCCTCGCTCGTTGCTCAGGGAGTAATTTTGACAGAAACAGTGCTGTGACTCACTGCAGAAGGTGTTATTTATCATAACTATTTGTAGGAGACTGAGGACCCAGTTTGAATAAAATGTCTGATTTGCATGTTTAATGTATGATAGTTTATATTTTAAGTTATTAATGAGTATGCTGATCTGAAGAAAGAAATTTGCTAAATATTTAATGTTAAACAAGCTATGGTTAAACAAACTGGAACAGAAGAAATTTCTGAAGTTGCAATCGCAGCATTTTTAAGCCACGGGTTTGTCAATATTCAAATAAATGTAGGGGATGTTTGGGACTCTAAAACCACATAATGATCTTACATTTCTATAACACCTTTAATTCAAAAGGATTGCAAAGTGTTTAACAAACTGCAGGCAAGGATCATTTCACCTATCATTAAAATGCAGACATGGCTGCAATGAGTTTTGGAAGTGCTTTAGCAGCTCAGAGGATCACTGCGGAACAGTATAGGAAAAGAATAAAGAATGCTGCAGCTTCAGAGACTCGATATCAATGGGGATTTAATCCTCAAGGTTTATGAACTCACGCTGGCACGTCTGCAACTTTAGGTCCCTATGCAATTAGAGAAAATACAACCCATAATAAATTGAGCAGATTGAAAGCAACTAATCAAATAAGCAGAATACTGTGGTTAGCCTATGACTATATTTTGAAAAGCAGGATGAGACTGAGCTTGATATTCCTTTATTGAAATACAGCTTTTTCTCTCAGCTGAGAGTATCTTGGTAACAGACATCGTGGTGCTGGTCATAGTGTAAAGTATTGAGTCCATAATAATCCCCCAAAACAATTTTACTTATCAAGTCATCAGCAATGCTTTGGTTTTCCTTGCCCGTTTATTCACCCCAAAAAACCTGCTTCTTTAGATTATGAGACCTGATGGAACAATGTCCTTAGGATATTGGTGCATAAACACTGCCATTGCTCAGTGGCAGCCATGGCCCTGAAGTGCTTGAATACAGTCCTTACAATCAGCTGGAAAACCAGAGACAGAAAGGGCAAAGCAGGGATGAATATTCACGAACCGTTGCTCAGAAGCAGTTTTGCTGAATTCCACTGGATTTGGTTGGGTATCTAATCTGGTTTGACCTTTTGCTGTTTGAGGTATTTTTGATCTTCACCGAATGGCACGACAGCTCTGTCTTTAAGTCTATATGGATTCCTGTTTAAAACCACACAAACAAACCAACAGCAATGATGAAGTAAAAGCACCCACTTCTTCGATCCTTGCCTTGAGGAAGGCCAACGGGAAACTAAGTGGAATGCATCCTTCATAACGCACCCCCGATTCAGTTTGATTCTAGTCAGCCTATTTTTACCTCATTCAAAAAAGACTCATGCAGAGCTGTCCCTGCTTCTCAGCACTGTAATCTGATCAGCTTATATGTTTCACTTAATGATGCTCAAACGGAAAAACTCCGGTGCAGTCCCTTGAGCACAGAGCACACCCTTGAACACACTTCTGAGGGAGGCCGGTCCTCACTGGGTTGTAGTGGCAGGTTATCATTGTCTTAATATTTTTTCCTAGCATCCTGAATCTTTCACTCTGTGGTGCACCCTGTGCCACCTCCCCCAGGAGGGGCAAAGTCCATGCTCCTGTCTCAGCCCAGCAACCCAACAGTGTTGCCTTTGTCGCACTCCCAGAGGAACTAGATGTGAAAATTCAGCCTCTTCAGGCTGAATTTCCCAGTCAAGTGTTCTAACCACAACACTTCTGCATGAAAGGGCAACGCTAGCACATATCTGTTGATATGCGCACAGACCTAGTCTGGTTCTCGTCTCCCATCAGTAAAATGCAGGTAACAGGGATGTTCCACATTACTCAAGTTTTGTGAAGGTAACTGTAGTAGAGAAGAGGAATTGCTCAGACACCACAGTAATGGGGGGATCATATAGGTATGTTAAAGAGAGAAATACAGGGTTGTTCTTTCTTCCTGACTGTTCACCTTCCTATTCTAACTGGAAATGCTCAGGAAGTATAATCCATGAGAAAGGCAGAGAAAGTGGCTAGCCAAGCTGGAAATAGGCAGCCATATCCTGCCCTCAGGTTTACAATTTTATAATAAATTGGCAGTCTGGTCAGCCAACCCAAGAACCCATGAGTCAGTACTGTCTCTTAAACATATGAAGCCAGAGTGAAGTATCCTGATATAGCTTACATTTCAGAAAAGTTAGATAAGAATGAATCAGCCTTTTATCCAATCCAGCTGGGAAAGAGAAAAAAAAGCGTCTACCAAACTGCCAAAAGGAAAATTCCTTCCCAGCTGCAAACGTGACAATTATTTCAGCCTTTATGCAAGAAAGGAGGGCCATGTTTAAGTACGTAATTCCATGTGCTGTTTCCAGGTGGCAAAGGCCAGGTCCTCCCTTATGTGAAGCTTTCTCAAGTGTGTGGGTGCAGGCACATGTACACACGCACATTTCCAGGTGGTAGAACAGCGTTTATTATTAAATCTGAAGAACCCCCAAAGGAGACGATTAAATTAAACAGTCCACTTAGCTGCTACTGGAATTTCACTGGAGGGCTTCTTTTTCATGAAATGAAGGCCTCTGATGGTGATGATAGATATTGGCTAGGCTGTTCGAATGTAGAATTTTTACATCTTTTAATTAGCTGAGTTGCTTATGAGAACTATTTTATATCAGTCATCTTCAGTAATTCTGTATACTGTATGTTAAAATTAAAAATTATTAAGTAAAACAATCAGAACTGAAAAGACCAACATATTTCCAATTGCTACCTCAATGGATTTCTTTTGGCTGCGGTTTTGAAAATCACTACCTAACATAATTGACAGATGGCAAACAAGGCCTCCTCTCATAGTTGAAACTATGCGACTCCAACTTCAAAAAGTGCTTACTGATGTTGGAGCTTGATCTTTAAGCAACATTTCTTCAGCATGTCAGTGATATGGTACAATTAGTTCCTCATCAAGAAGAAATACAACATCTCAGAATCCAAATTTTATTATTGCAAGTGTTTGATTTAACTTCCTGCATACCTAAGCACTTCCAGGCAGCTGGGATGGAATACATTGCATTGAGATCTATCCTTTTTATTAAAAACATATTATACCTTAAGGGAAGTATGTTTTTCTATAGGGATTGCTCCACAATTTAATTACAGCAGACTATCCTCTCATTTTATGAGATTCATCGGAGCTCAGGAACCACAGTGTGATTTATATCAGCATATCCTGCCCTGTCAGAGCTGAATGGGTAGCTGTGCCCTGTTCAGAAAAATAGTATGGTTGGCAAAAATTCTTTGGACAAACTACAGAAATGACAGTGCACTGTTGCCTCCACAAGGTAACATACATCATCCCACTAACAAACTATTACCCACTAGAAACATCTCAGGAACATGTGCTGGCTGGGGGAATATAGCACCTCACTATATCTTTTTTTCCTATACAAGTCAGGCAATGGCACTAAATTTCCAGGGTGTTTTTTTCTTTTTTTTTTTTTTCTTTTTTTGGAGACCATATTTTACACAAGCAGAAACACTGCAGAAACTTTCAGGATAACAAACCATCCTTTTGATATCTTTAACGTGTTTTTTGTTTTTAGATTTCTTTAAGTACTTGTAAACAGTTGTATAACACATAATATTTTCATTCTCACACAGACACACACAAAGGGGGTTTAAATATTGCTAAATAAACCAACTCAGTTGAGGAAGTTTCACATTAAGGACAATTCTGTCCTCAATTAAGGACAGAAAATAGATAATTTAATATGGGGCATATAACAAAAATAGGATCAAAGTTTGTCACTGCAGAAAACATGCTCCTACTCATCATGGCATCCCCATCTTACGAAAGGGAACTGACCACATAGATACATTAAGTCACAAGCTCATACATAGAGTGGGGAAAAAGGGACTGGCTGAGAGTGGTAAGAAAGATTTTGTTAGTGACATGGTATTTTGAACACTTACTAGCTAAAAAACTGCCATTCTTCTTTTACTGCTGCGCAACACTTTCATTAAATCAGCAAAAAGTTCCAGAAATATAAGCTGAGGGAGCTCAGTCAAGATTGCCAGTCTTAGCACCTTGGTTGTCTCATGGAGTCCTGTTCTTTTTGGTTGATTGGCTGGTTGGTTGGTTGGTTTGCTTTTTATTCCTCCAAGTAGTCTTTGGTGCCAGAATTATCAGAATGTATGAATATATGAGCTATCTTGTTTTTTTTTTAAAACAAATCTCCAGTCTACAAGCTTTTAAGAACAAGAATAAAAAATTACCATCATGCAAACTAGCAAGACAGAAATAAAGTGCAAAGGTATCAAAAAAACCTAAAAAAAAAACCCTAAAATCATTCATGTGTTTTAAGGTGTTCTCAAATTTTTGAATATTTGGGGTTTGTAAAACTGCTCATTTATTATCTACCTTATTGTCAACTATTCTTACTATCAAGCCTTCCTCTGGTAGTTATGCGCCCAGAAAGAATCATACTTTCTTGTTTAATACTCTGTAGCATATTACAGTTGACAGATGTTGCTGTCTTCCCAGCAACAGTACACAAGGAAATGCTCTCCCACACCCCTGTTTTCCTCAAATGGGGCAGGAGGCTTGCAGGAAGGACATCTTCCTTCTCCATACTGAACATCTAGACAGCATTTTAAGGATGAACCAAAAGGAAGAAGAGTGAATGCTGGCTCCTTTGAAGCTGGTTTTCTGAAACAAGAAATGATGTAGTAGGCTGCTGTACGGGTAGTCTTAGCATAGCCAGTAAATAAGTGCAGAAGAGCCGTAGAGAAAGATAGTGGGCTGAGGGGAAACCCCGCTTATCCAGTCCCCGGTGACCGTGGAGAACATTGGGCACAGAGTCCCAATGTCCTTTGGCAATGGGATGTTGTGTGGATGGAAGAATTCCTGTTCATTATTGAACACAGAGATTGTGACTGCCCTGACTTGAACAATATACCAGGTTAACATTCCTTTCACCTGTATATACTTCCCCTAAAAAACATACATAAGGCCCAAAGGCAACCTGGCAAACTTTTAAAGTGATACCAAAGAACAGGAATAATTCTTGTGAGAAGCTCCCATGACTTCCATTCCTGCAGCAATAGCATCACTTCCCTATATTTGTCCATGGGGGCTATCTGGTATGGAATCTGGTCTCCAAGCAATTAAACTGACAGAGGGAAAAATGATGGGGAAATTGCACACAAAAAAAGGGAAAGCTTGTATCTAAGCAGCTAGTTTGGCATCATAGGTGTTGAGCTACAGGCTACTATCAGTGAGGCTGGTGGCATGGGATTTCTCTGGGCAAAGACCATGAAATGATTTATAATTTAGTTAAACTTCCATTATTAAAAAGGGAGCCTGTCTCTTTTGAAAGATATTTGCGTCTGTCAGTCATTCTCTTGATTTTACAAGGTACTGGCCTAGTTGGATACCAAGTTATTAAAAAATAATCTTTTTTGTTGTTGTAGTTATTGAACTGATGCTATCAAAAGGACTCTATGATTTACAGCATCTGTCTCTAGGGAGGCTTTAGTCCTTTTTTTTTTTTTTTTGACTCTCCTCTTGATGTACATTTAAATTTGCCACTCAGTGAGATTCTATTTCTCTCTTTCCTTGTGTGAATGCAGATACTTGGGCTACTCTGTCATTCACCCTACCTCAATGTAAAATGGGTTTAGGTTGTGGTATAACTTTCTTTCAAAAGCAGCACTTTGGTGACGATACTTCAACCAAAAAACCCCATGAGTTGTTACACAATCTTCTGTGTTTTCTGAAGCTTTGAAAGCAATATTTGAGTGCTCAGGGCAGTTATTCTGCCTAGTTTCCTTTTACCACTAACTGAAAAGGTCACACGTAGCATCCAGTGGAGCATGCTGCACACATAGCTGTGTTTGCACTGACCGCTGCAAGGTCTGCAATTGGAAACAGTGCAACCCCAGCAGCACACCACAGTTAACAGAAAAACTAATCCTATGGAGAGGAAAGGTTTATCAGTCAGACTGCCTATCACAGCTGCTCGGTTTTTGGGAGCCTGATCAATACCTTTGCATGGTATTATATATATCAATATGGTATTATATACATATATACATATATATACACACATATATATACATATATATATATATCAATATGGTATTATATACATCAATACCATGTCACATGATGGCTTCTTAAAGCTAGCTCAGGACATGCAATGCAAGGCTGTTAAACTGCCCAAAGAACCTCAAAACATAACAAATGTACACACTGCATAAGTCTTCAGCCTACAAGCTAGACATAGAAGGGAACCAATCATTTGCAACCAAACACCAGTTTGCACTGAGAGCACAGCAGGACTTTAAAAGTCAGATCAGGACCTAAAATGCCTGTAGCTTTGATTCTTGCAGACCTCCACTTTGTTCAACAAATACAAAGTAGAGCAGCATTCAATACCACTACTTAAAAAAAAAAAAAAATGTTTTAAACCCTTCCAGGACTATTGCATTTTAAGGAGGAGAGAAATGTCTGCAGAAACTCAGAGAGAATTGTTGTCTCGCACAGAGACAGTCAGATAAGAGTTAGAGGCCTCCCGAGCTTCTCTGGGCATGGCAAAGCAGGCAGCAGCCCAGAGAACTGCTGATTAACAGCATTTTACTCTGCAAGAGGCAGGTCCTCCTGGCTCCCAGTTTCTGATGAGTTCCTGTACCTGGGGAGCTGTTGCCTTTTCTAACAGAAGCTGGCATGTGCTCCTGTGCAAGGCTGTGGTTCTCATTAAACCGGTAACTATAGCCTCTCCCCTTCCCCCTGACTGGAAGCATTGCTGGCTGGCCACATACTGACCAATCAAATGGGAAAACAGAAGAAAAGCTCCCAGGGAGACATCAGTCATAAAGCTTCTAGTTTTATGTTCAACTCACATTCTTTTCATACAGTACTGGAAACACCAATCTCCTCCCAGTGTCTTGCGAAGGAAGATACATGTGGACCACCAAGAGTTAAAGGGAGACTTCCTATATGTTTTTGGCAACCCAAATAAACAGATGTATGGCATGAGCAGTGACTATTTTAGAAAGTCAAAGATGAGAGTCAACATTCAGCTTATTTTTGTGCAAACATCCTACCAGTTGCCATTACATTAGTCTTTAGAGTCAATAATCAGTAACTGATTGGCTGATTGGTAACATCATGTATTGTATTAAGCATACAGTGATATCTCATTAACTAGTTTCCAAACCATTTAAGTTGTTTCACTGTATTTTACATTTTAGAAGATCCTTGAAACTACTCAGTGCAACAGCAGGCATGCAACTAAGCCCGATATGCATGTGTACAAACACAGCTATTTGGAATGAACCATACCCCTCTGTACAGGTCTACATGGAGATGGAATATTCACAGTCAGTGTAGAGAAGCATTTACTTCTAGGCAGTGGTCCTCTGATCCAGTTTCTGTCACTTAGAATGAATCAAATCATTTCTCATACTGACATTTCTCTCCCTTGATGATAAATGGAGTCTAGAAAACTAGCACAGATCTAGGTATTGTAGAAATCTGAAATTAGATGATGTGAAACCTTAATCTTCCCCAGCTTCCTACATAGTCAGTGGAGAAAGTCATGCATCTTAAAAGAGTCTCTAAGTTAGGCTCACACACTGCCAAGCACAGGTAAATATTTCTACGGGAGGAAATAATCTAGGCCAGAGAAACAAAATGAAAAGAATCCTTTTGGAAGGAAAACAGAAAGAAGTATTACAGAAAGAAATACCGTAAAACTAACAGAGCACTGTGCTAAGCCTTAGGAAGTTCCTCAGGAAACATTTTTCAAAGCAGTCTCATGCTTTTGCCGTAGTCCCATATCTCTTTAAGTGTTGCTGACTTAAAGACAAACTTCAGACATTAACACAAAAAGAAACCTCAGCAGTTCTAGCCACATCAACAATTAACCCCATACATTATTAGGTTCAGACTTTCAAGGTCAATTATTTTGACTGGAAACAACCAATTCATCTCCAAGATTTGTTTTTTAATCTATTTTATAGTATTGGGAAATGCAGTAATATTCTGTGAAGCAGGGACCAAAACCTCTCTCTCTTTTATGTCATGGGAATGACTAACCAATAGGCTGTATAGTGATGTTCCTGTCATTCTCTTTTTCTCTGTGGCCCAACAAATCTTACAATCTTTTCTGAAAATTGGAACAGCTTCACCATGAAGAGTGTAGTGTGGTTTCTTTCCAGAACAGCCCATAATTGACTCTCCTTAAGGAGATGGGAAATACATAATTGAATTTGTTCAGGCTGAAAAGGAATTGAAATTCTTCCACATCTGGTGCAAAAGCAAGGAAAGAGGCTTCCCAACTTTCTTCGCTTGGGTATCACTGGCTGCAGCAAGTATCGTCACCATGGGCAGTGCTCGCTCCCACGTCTGTGTAGATGTGCAAAAAGGCACAAGAGAAGGCCTTTTTTTTTTTCTTTCTCCTCTCCTTCTTACCTTGCTTCTTTACGCTTCCTGCCAGGATAACACCTCTGCCTCCCATTACACCTCAAACTGGGGCCCCGAACTCATGCTACCTCTTGCAGATCAACCTGATGCCATCCTCCTGAGAGTGATCCCTGAGATCCTCCTGAGACATCTCCCCTGATCATGGGAGAAGCCACAGAGTGAGGTGCTACTATAGCCCACAGCTGCAGCCGACCAGCAGACCAGGGTAAACAGCCCCTTGGGTATAGCTGCTCCCAGTGGCAGCCTTCACTCCATAGCATAGATGAGAAACTGCATGATTCGCCTGTGTGAAGGGGCTCTTTCTGAGTCATGAGGGAAGTTTCTGCACGCAGACAGCTGCTTCCACAGTCCCTAACCCAGCACAGACAAAAAGAAGCTTCTCAATAGTGTCTACAACTTCGGAAAGAGAAAATGTTACAGTAACAGGTGGGAGGCTGAGAATGAAAACCCTACAAAACCTGGGGTTTGGCTTCATCGCTGAAAAACAACCCTCTTATCCACCAAGTAAAATGGGCCCTCAGAGCTCTTCTGTCTGTGGGGGTGGGTGAGCACATGGAGAGTGAAGGGATGAGGAGGGTGGGAAGGTGAACGTTGCTGTCTTCCCCGCTACGCTTTCTTCCACCCCATTCATACTTGAGGGAAAGCTTCCATTAATACGCATCTACAGAAGTTACCGGAGGAAGAGAGCCAGACTGTTCCTCAGCAGGAGCTGTCTTTAACAAAGGGACATCGTTTCCTTACAATACTTTGACTTCAGGGTTATTTTAATCTGAAGCTTAACAGAATATAGGATTTGTTTTGGTTAAAAAGCCTCAGTGGACTAGAAGCATGACAAAGGACCTGAGAAAGATTTTTGGCTCCTCACTTCGTCTGAAAACTTCTAAGTCTGCTTTTCCACTTCAACATCCATTTTAGATACCGATGTCTACGTCTGAGCTATTAATAGCTGGTTTGGGCTGGGACAAAAACCTATATTCCTTCTCCTTGCCTAAGGTAACCAAGAATTCCTCTTCAATACCAATCACTGCACAGCAACAGCTTCAACAAGCTGATATCAAACTATAATTAATTCAAATTAATAAAATATTAATTTAACAAAACCTAATAGAGTCTAAGTATTTCTAAGTATTCTTAGAAAATTCAGTAAGTTGCACAAAGACAACATGGAAGAAAGGCTACTTGGATCATAAAAATTATTTGGTATGCCTAAAACGCATTGTTTATGTTATCTCACATTGTAGGACTTGAGAAGCATATTCAAATCTGATCTGTGATCTCCTTTATGTTGGCACTGCCCCAATGAGCTCCCTAAAGTGTATGGATGTGAATGGGATAAATATCAACTCTTCTTTCCCATTCTTAAGTTTCACTTTACCAGATTACAACATCTACTCAATATTGTGTAAATATATTTTCCTCACCTTGACATTTGTGATAGCACACAGAAATCACGTCACCACTGAAACCATTATAATTCACTGTTTTCATTGAACAGTCTGATTTCTGCCCTCACTCACTGTATGAGCATGGCTGAGTGCCAGCTGAACCACAACGATGCCCAAGACCCAGAGAGATTATGTGGGTAAAGCACATACTGCAGCTGCGATGATATACAGGAAGGGGCTGGATCATGCTGAGAGTCACTTCTGCCACAAAGTAATTCAGTAGAATAAACAAATGTCTCTTTATCTTAAGCTCTGTATGCCCAGTGCTTTCACAAAGACTGGGGGGGGGGGGGGGGGGGGGTTTGGGGGTTTTTCTTTGGTGGTGTGAGATGGTGCCTTTGCAAAAAAAAAGATAAATCAGTTCATTTAAAAGGCCTGTCTACATCATTTCTGGAAATGTCGTGCTGTGTGGGGGGAGGTGGGGGTGTTTGGGGGTTTTTCTTTGGTGGTGTGAGATGGTGCCTTTGCAAAAAAAAAGATAAATCAGTTCATTTAAAAGGCCTGTCTACATCATTTCTGGAAATGTCGTTTGCAACAAAGAAGAAACAAACTGTGCATTGTCAGCACAAATCTGCAAAGCTGTTTCATACAAACAATCACTGTATCTTTTAAAACTTCAAAACTTTCTGATTTCCATTGCCTTTTCTCCACTATTACCTTCAGCAATGCATTCGCACTACTCTGAACAGGCAGTTGCTACTACTGTAAATTTGTAAGCAGGTAATGGTCAAAGTCAACCCTATGGAACATATACATTACACCATAGCTAATAAATAAAATGAAATAAGGAGATTCTGAGTACAACAGCTACAGTGTTCAAAGGGGCTGATACATTGCTTATCTGAATCCAAGGCAATCTTTCTACTGACTACAAGTGGCTGCTGGCACTTCTGAGCCAGCAGGCACGAAGGAAGCTATCTACAGAGCAACTATAGCATCGGAAACCACTGCAAGATACAACCACTAGCATTTAGGCTGAAGAGAAGACCACAGCAGGTCTACTGTGGACTACTGAAAGTGGGACTACTTTCAGAATTAGCGTTCACCGCATTCAAATGAAATAAGATATTCTTCTGAATAAAGCTGTGATGTTATAGGAATTATGTACTGTTGAAATGTCTAATGCCGAGAAAAGGAAATAGTCTAATTTAACTAAAATTAACAATTATTTTGAGGAGAAACTAATGCAAAGCAAAGAATTGAAAATACAATAAGAATTATTTTTGAAATATAAAATAGATAAAAATTCATCCGGAAAGAATCTCAGTATTGGTTGAACTATGAAGTTCTCAAAAAAAGACATATCTCAGTCTCTGTTTTCATTAAGATTTGAAGAATGACTCATATGTGATCTCCATCAATACACTAGGCTGAAGGGGCATCTCAGTAGCCACATACTTGTAAAGCACAAACACAGGGAATATTTGAACTAATAATAAGTAGAGACTCTTCTGGGGAGAGAACTCATCTCTCTCTCAGATCTATGTTTTGAAGTTCCCTGTTACACCCAACCTTGAACACTTTGAAGAAATAACATGCTGTACAGGGATACGAGGTTCTTACATTACAATAAGAAATTCAATGGCCACACTTTTACAACAATATGAATAGCATCTACCCATGACTTGGTCAAGGGCATAAATATATTTGAATCTGCAGAGCACAGAAGGGTTAATGGGTAGCAACGAGAAGCAGCAGATTATTAAAGAGTGAAATAAAGCTCTCGGTTAAATAATAGTGGTCCATCAGTATATATTTTAAGCCAGCCAAAAATTCAGGGTAATACCTAGAGATCTGGATTGCAGGATATATGTTAGACATTGGGACACTCAGCCTTGAAAACAATGAGTCGGGTGAAGATGAGGTCAGAGATTGCCTGTTCATGAACTGTGAACACAATATTACTGTTAAAAGGCCTAATGAAGTCCTTGGAGACAGAAGGAGATGAGTGGTCTCAATGTGGGTGAGACAGCTATTGGAATTTATGCACCTAGTTCTAGTGCATACTTCACAGCAGATGTAGAAATGCTAGAGATACTGATAGGAAGATGTGTGGGATGCGTGACAATCTTTCACATTCATTGGCTAATTTATTTTTAAACAGATTAAGATCTTACAACTTCTATGAAAATAAGAACGTAAGGAAAGTGATCCTACTGCAGTTCCTGCGGAAAGGCTGCAGTATGGGTTCAAGCCACAGTAGGCTTCTAAGAAGTCATATCACAGGACCCCCTTTGTTTCATAAATTGGTGAAATGTTAAAGTCAAGGGATATGCAGGTGATCAGAGCAGATGATATAAAGGGGTCTTGACTTCTAGTGCAGACCCTGAAGAAGAGAGTTCTAGTGAAGCTGAATAAACCATTTGCTATCAGAACCTGTCCACTACAGCCTGCTAAATTAATTAACTTTTTGAAAAATTACAATTTTCTACTCATACCTCAATGATTTTCTACAGAGTTCAGACATGACTGACATATCTGACAGAGAAAAAAATGTGTGGGATTTATAGGCTACCTTTAACTGCATTTTAGGATAAAATAAAAGCTTTCCTTGTTCTCTATTCAGTCAGAAAGTAACTGCTGCAAAGAGTCTTAGTGGTTCTCCACTGTCTTTGTTATTTCATCATGACGAAAGCATTGCTGCCCCAATAACAATAATAATAGTAGCAGTAGTGATAATAATTATAGTCCAATAAGCAGTAGTGATAATAATTATAGTCCAATAAGATTCACTTCTCAGGATGATAGTCAAACTTTTTAATAATTGCAAAGATAATTTTTTTTACTCCTCACTATTATCTATAACAACATAACATTACTTAAAGCTTTTTCCTTACCGATTTGTTTTCTCATATTGAATGGACACAATGGTTAGTAACAAGAGAGCTGCTCATTAGTGCTGAACTGTTGGCAATGATTACTGGAGCATTTGTGTTTTTACTAAAATAAATAATTAGCACTGTGCTAAAGATATTGGATGTAGGGGAAAATGGAACAAAGAAGGATCAATATGTTAAATCTTTGAGAAGCTCATAGACTGATGAATGACCTCAGTGGTAGAACACCATTAACTGCCTTATAATACAGCTTATACAGACTGGGGCTTACCTATTTGTTAGCGGAGAGAAGGGGCTTTTTAGGAGAGAGGAGCCTGCACGAAGTCATGGACAAGTACCCTTCAGCTTTAGGCATGTCATTAATCTGACAGTGCTTATTTTTGTCATAAATATGTATGTCCTGTTTTCTGAGATGATAGTACTGTGTTTGAGTTACTGTTTTTACGATTAGCAAAACTTGTTTCTTGGCTTCATTTTCCAGCCAAATATCTGAGAAGCAAGTTGAAATCAGTGCTGAGCACAAGCACTGCTAAGCCCCAATCTATTTTTTTTTTTAGATCTCCTAGGTTGAAGTCCTTTTTCTAGATGTGCAGACATGTAATGTCTTTTCTTCAGTTGAAGTCTAGACACTCCAACCCTTTATCCTTCTCTTTGCAACTGATAAGGAACAGTGTTCTCTAATCGTATTCTCATCACCCCAGCGATTTCCATCCACACCTCAGTTAGAGGTGGCCTTAGAAGATTATTATTTAATGAACACACGTATAATCTCCACATGAAAAAGGAATGGCAACTTTTTGGGGATAATCCAACCTTGTCAGTGATTCTTTGCCATTTTAAAGGGGAAGGAGGACAGCAGGTAAATAATCTGATATACAGAAGCAAAGAGGGCAAGTTAAGTTAAAGTCCTCTTAAAGCACAGTAAAACAGTTACGAAAAGAAAAGAAAAGAAAAGAAAAGAAAAGAAAAGAAAAGAAAAGAAAAGAAAAGAAAAGAAAAGAAAAGAGAAAAGAAAAGAAAAGAGAAAAGAAAAGAAAAGAGAAAAGAAAAGAAAAGAGAAAAGAAAAGAAAAGAGAAAAGAAAAGAAAAGAGAAAAGAAAAGAAAAGAGAAAAGAAAAGAAAAGAGAAAAGAAAAGAAAAGAGAAAAGAAAAGAAAAGAGAAAAGAAAAGAAAAGAGAAAAGAAAAGAAAAGAGAAAAGAAAAGAAAAGAGAAAAGAAAAGAAAAGAGAAAAGAAAAGAAAAGAGAAAAGAAAAGAAAAGAGAAAAGAAAAGAAAAGAGAAAAGAAAAGAAAAGAGAAAAGAAAAGAAAAGAGAAAAGAAAAGAAAAGAAAAGAAAAGAAAAGAAAGGAAAGAAAAGAAAAGAGGAAAGAAAAGAAAGCAAAAACACCTATGAAGCAGTTTTTAGTCCTTTATCCAATGGAAAACCAATATTTGGAAGCAAATGAATCCCTCCTTGGTTGGCTTTACATTTCTTAAAATAAGATTCTACTCTTTTATGTGCAGCTGTAGTCACAGAATCAATATACCCTTATCAACAGTCTGTGTGAAGGTGACATGAGAACTTTCTCTCCTTCCAATCCCTCTTCCTCTGCCATGTCTCCAGAAATTTAGATTAGTATGAACATGAAATCTGCCTTTTTTGCTGGAGAAGTCAGTGAACAGCTTCCTCTGAAGCCTATCAAGAGACTGGGCAGGAGACCACTTTTGAGCACTGAACCAACACTGCCACTGAAGCTTCAGAACTTGATTTTCATAGCTGCAGGTCATCCCAAAAGCATGTGCATTCTGCCAGGCATGGAAGCAAAAGACCTGAGGCCTTGCTTCAGCTGAGCACCCCTTCCCCACCAAAACAGTGCTGTTCGCCAAGCTGAAGTGCCAACAGAGAGTCCTTTTTAGATGAACTGTAGTGTTATCTCTGTGAGCTGCCAATTCTTTCAATTCCTCATTATCTATGCATGAAATCCAATGGGCACCTAATGCCAGCTTAAACTATAAATCAACACATTACTAGCAACAGGGTAAGTAGGTGTCTTGAATGTATACAAACATGACATTATAGGCAGGCATCTGTTTATGCTAGTGTGCTGTTCTGCTTCTGCAGTTACATCTGTTACTTATAAAGTTAGAAATCCAGAGAAAACTATTTTTCCAAGTAGAAATTGACAGCCTGCCTGCTGCTGCCCCTGCATAAACATCACCAGTCTTCCAGACAGAAGCACCTTTCCCTAGTATTTTAAATAATTCTTATACTTCATATTCTTCAGGAGATTTTGGAGTGCTGTGTTAACTGGAATAAATGTGAAATGACCTCATTCTTTAACATAACCTTGTAAGAGGACTTTGCATTGAAATGGGACTCGTTCTTGCTCCTGTACATAAAGTTCCAATGCACGTTACTCCCCTGGGTCTCTCTCCAAACTGCATTTCAGCTCTTATCTCTTGAATAGCAGAGGAGTGGCGTAAAATTACTCTCTATGAAATATCTATATTTCTTCTGATTTCATATCGTTCACAGATGCTCCCATTAATTATATGTCTTAAAAATACATGTCCCTAAGTCTAACCTACAGAAATGTAGTTTACGCACATACACGAGGCTTCCCTTTACCAATAAAATAAAATAAAATCAACAAAATGCTGTACCTTGTACCATGTTAGCAGCTAACTAATGGGCACTTCACTGACTAACTGCCTTGAGAGTGATTTTGCTTGTCTCTGCTTCTCTTGCTTCCTTCTGTGTTTTACCTCATTTAAATTTTGTCTCTCTTTCTAAGCAGATTAAATTTAATTCTTTTCTATTATTTGCGCCAATGTGTGCACGAAGAGAGGCCCAGAAAGTGTTTTGCTCTGATATCCCCAGTTTTCTCTGTCCCTTTTTTTACTGACAACTCTGGGCTGCTTCTTAAGCTTCTAAATAATAGCACTGCAAATGGAGAAACCTGGGAATAATCTTTGCCACAGATACTTAAGAGAGCAGAAAATTCATAACCTTTGTGACCTTAGCCAACAAATACCTATGCTTTTTAAGCCTTTTTCAGTGCTAATTTCCAGGTTAGGTACTAATGCTGCTTAGCTTTTCTCATGAGAGCAGCAAAAAGATGCCCTGGCAGGAATTAATTATGAGGCAGTTAGGGCTAATAAAAGCCTCTGTAGCTCCATTTACAAAATTCATAATGCTGGTTGTAGCCACCACACACACAAAACAAAACAGGGACAAAAATGGAGCATCGTGCCACTTACCTATTCCACAGCTGACAGCTGCATAGATAATCTTTAGCCTTTTTCCATGTTGCGCAGTGAGCGTGATAGCCATTGACAGTCTCCAACATGGGACGTCTAACTTACTGCATGCCAAAAAATAAGATAAATGTGTCTTGTTTTCAAGGTGAAATTTCATTCTATGCTTAACAGGGCAGACTTGTTAGTGCTCGTCTTCCGAGCACGATTTCCTGCCGAAACCAGGACAATCCCAAAGCCAGGATTTTTACATACCTGGGTGCTCAATAATCAACATATCCAAAATGAGTAATTGATGCCATTGTTTGCTCAGTAAAAGTTTAGGAATTCACTTCTCATTGAGTAAATTCCCTATTCACAGGCTTGTAAAGCATCTTTCCTCTATTCTGTGTAAGAGAACAAGACAAGCAAATGAACAAACTAAGCAAATCTCAGGCTGTGATTGTGGAAGCTTTCGTATCTGGACTGAAGAAAACATCTGGATTTCAGACTTAGCCGTTCAGATTAGGTAAGGCTCATTAATTTGATCTGGAGTCAAAGGAGTCTGAACAACCAGACCCTGTTTGATATGCTTTTCTGAGAGATGGCTGTAGATAACACGGGGTGGGTGCTGTAGCTACATCCACTGTCATCCCTTTCCTCATTAGTAATGCTGCTCTCAAGACCCTTGGCCCAGCTCTCTGTCTCTCTCTTCCCAGAAGGGGTAAGACAATCTTCCTTTCCAGTTCACTTTCTCTTAACCCACCTCCTACCCCAAGAGCCTTTCCAGACCCTTTGCTCTCACAACCTCATCTCATCCCTGGACTCCATGACTTCTTCCCATCTCCCTTCCCTATTCCCCCTCCTGGAATCAAAAATCACAAACCAGATTTTCATTTGCACTCCCGAGAAATCTTGAATGATTTCAGCAACTGACAACATAATGTGATACTCCAATTTACAGCCCCCCAAAACAGTGGGAAAGACTGCCCACAGTATGACCTCAATGCACATTGCATATCTCAGAAAAAAAACGTATTGTGTGGAGCTGTTAGAGGCGTTTGATAATTTTTCAGTCATGGCAAGACAGGAATTTAACCTTGACAAAAATTATCCTTTTTCTATTTTTTTTTTTTTATATATAATTTGCGATGAGATGGGTAAGCAACAGAGAAAAAACTGGCATTTTTGCTCTACTGATTTTTTTACAGAATCTGCACAATGTTCAGGTTTCCATACATTAGCTCCTGTGGGGGATCCTGTCTGGAATCCCTCAGGTTTATAGCAATCATAGAAGTCTCTGTGGGTCTCCCTTGCTGAATAATTTCCATATCCTTTTTCATTTAAAGCTTGTTTATATACAGATTCAAATTAACAAGAAATCAGCTGATTAGAATTCTAGATACTTTTCACTAGCTCTACTACAAAAGGATTAATTTGAAAAAAATATATAAACAGCAGTTAAAGGCTACTTTATGTATCCGATGAAAGAATTAACTTTTTGTTCAGAATTTGTCAACAGATTACTGGAACAGTCATCGCAACTAGATTTCAAACAAACTGAACATCCCAAATATCCAGAGCTAGTGGCAAAGAAAATACTTATCATTTTCTGAAAAACGTATAAACCCTTTTAAGAAATACCTCTAAAAGAGCAGGAAGAACCCAGAATGTTTAAGCAGTAGAGTTTGGGATATTATAAGACATCCTTCAAATAGGCTGAGCCCTACTAATTAAAACACACCAACACACAAAAAAACCAAACTTAAAAAAATCAAACTGACAGGCTCAGTAAAAACATGCAACAAAAAACTAATAATAAATCCTTCCTCCAACATATGAGGGACAAGAAACCAACAAAAAGCTTGTACAACCAATAAATGATAAGGCTACAAAAAGTACACTCGGAGAAGGTGTAAATATAGCAAAGAAGCCAAATGAATTTTTTACACCACTGTTCACTATGGAAAATACTACAGATTCCCATACTGTAATCCTTTTGCCTGGGAGGCTTGTCAGAGGCTCCGTATGAAATTGAAACCATTGTAGAAAAAGTCATGACACAAATGGACAAAATGAACAGTAGGAGCTCACCAGGACCAGATGGTGTCCACCCAGGAGTTTCAAGGGAGTTTGAGGATGAAGCAGACAAATGGTGGGTTATAAATTCCTGCCTAAAACTGTGCTGGTACCTGAAGATAAAAAATGTGGTGGCATTAAAAAATAAAATAAAATTAAGGCAGGAAAATGATGCCAAAGGAACAAGATGGAAGCCTGATACCTGCACAGGGCCAGTTAGAAAAATCTTTAATAAAAGACAGGATGAATAGAAGCTTGGACAAACATGATCTATTTGGAAAAAGCCAACGCATCTTTTCAAAGGGGAAGCAATGCCTTAAAAACCTATTGGGGTTCTCAGTGTTGGATTTCAACAGGGATCTAGATAGAGATCATCAACTTGGTATAACCTATTTGGTCTTCCAAAAAGTTTTAAACAAATTCTTTCACTAAATCTTTTGGAGAACTAGACGCCGTATGCAAGGGAAAAAATCCTGGCTAGATAATTGGCTTAACAATGGGATAAAGAGGATGTGATATGACCGAGTCTCAAGCAGTGAAAGAAAATCATCAGTGGAGTTTCACTGGGACCCCTGCTGTTCTATATGGTCATAAATATAGCTTCCCAAAGGGGGTGAAGTGGTGAGCTGACAAAGTTTGCTGACGATACTGAGTTATTAAAGTAGGAAGGACAAGACTCACAAAAAATAGCAGAAGGATCTTATGAGACTAAAAGACTGAGCAATAAAATGGCAGATGCTGTTCAATATAGGTAAAAGTGCAGTTAGTCAGATGGAAGAAAAATAATCTCAACTCCTCATTTCAAGTGATGGCTGCTGAGCTGAGTGTTACAGCTTCAGAACATGATCTTTGGGTTGTGATCGACAATTCCATGAAAATGCCTGCTCAGTGCTCAATAGTAGTTGAAAAAGACAAATCATATGTTAGAAACTATTTGAAATTGAAGAGAGAATAAAATGAAGAACTTCATTATGCCATTGTGTAAATCCATGGTATGCTCATATCTTGAATGTTGTGTATACCTTAAGCTCAGAATAGATACAGTAACATGAAATGTGTACAGAAAAAACAGCAGAAAATCAAAGGTGTAGGACAGCTTCTGTTCAGGGCACAACTAAGCTAACAATCTCTGGCATGGAAATGAAGTGACTGAGGGAGGATATGAGAAAAATTTACAAAATCATGACTGGTATGAAAAGAGCAGATAGGGATGAACTGTTTCATTTCTCCTCTATAGTATCAGAACTAGGAGGCATCAAATTAAGATAGCAGGAGCCAGGCTCCACACACAAAAAAGGAGCGGATTGTCTATGCAGTATCTGGGACCCCCATGATGCTGTGGGATGCAAAATCTGGATTCAAGGGGAGACAGAACATAGAAGAGAAATCCACTGATGGCTACTGAACAGAAGGAGACCAGACTTGGCTTATAGAGTTCCCTGACCAAAAACAGTTCCCTGACTGAAACAGCTCTGATTGAAAACAGTTGGAGACCAGTAAAAATACTGAAGGGAAGCATCCTACATCCTTACTCTGCTTTTACTCTTTCCTAAACATTCACTTATAGACTCCTACAGAGTCAGAAAACAGCATTAGATGGACCTTTGGTCTGACCCACTGTGATTGTTTTTACGTGTTTATAGCTTTAGGATATAAGGCAAGTGTCACCTGCAACATATTAATCATTTCCCCTGTGGATTAAATATATTATAAGTGAAGAATGCAAAGTTATTTGTAACTTCCTCTTACACTCTTGGTACTGGGCTCTGTCCCATATTCAGTGCTCAACCAGAAGGAGCACTGGGCTCATCTGCTGCGGTTGCTAATCTGCTATCTTTCTGTCACATATAGCCCAACAATCTTAATGACAGATCTTTTTAGTTTTCACTAGCAGCAGGAGAAATATATGCTTAATCTGTTATTTTTGCATGGAGTATGTATGTCAGAACATTTTCCTTTGTTTTTGTTATATAATGCAATGGCCATTTAGTACACTGCAAAGAAAGAAAATGCTGCAGATTATGGATGAACTAGTTTTCAAAAACAGTTGGACAAATAAAATATTTATATTGAATAGATTTCACATTGCAGAGCCTGGAATTTGGCAACAGACCTTACAAATCATAAGCAATATAGAGGATACAGAATTTAATTAACAAAGCTAAAGATGGAAAAGAAAGCACACTGATATATGTAATATGGCGCTCAGCTTCAATATTCAGCAATAAAATAACAAGCCAATGCTCCTAAACCAATTTGAAATGGGTAAAAACCAGAAGCAACTTAGTTCGAAGGTTATATTTCAAAATGTAATTAGTGTCAGAATATTTCAGAAGTACTAAAAGCAAATAAGTCACCAAGTTCAATACAAAAGGAAGCACACATGACAAAGAAGTAATTTAGAGAAAGAAACATACCTCATTATTTTTATTATTTAAATCTAATCATCATCAGATTAATTTAGAGGAAATGAAATGAAGGTAAAATACTACATCTTCATATTGCCAAATAATTGGTGTCAAAGAAATTTTAATTTACTGGAAACAATCCCTTCTGTGCAATTAAAAAGAAAAAAAAAACTATTATGTATGTTAAATAGCAGCCTTCACTGTAAAATATAGCTCTCCAAAGATTAGCCACGGTTTAAATGAATAGCCACAGAACATGATTTCCTATGTTCTATCTTCATGAAATTAAAGACATCTCTGAAAAAAGGCCTATGTGAGTATATTCAACAAGAATACTGTACTGTAATTTATTTATAACTGTACATTAAGAGATCTTTTGGACAAAGCTATTTTATTGTGTAAAATACTGAGATGCACTTTCAAAAAACACATGTTCCAGCACAAATGCCAGGTGGATGCTCACTTTAAATCAGAATCCAAATATTTCCACAGTGTTCCCACAAAGCCGCAATGCTGAGCATCGCCAAGATGTCATTTATATGACTGAGCAAGAAGTACCGCCTCCCTTTGGCTGTGATTTGCAAAGTGGCCACACCGCCAAGCTTATGCAGACATCTGAGCATGATGAGAAAACACTGGCAATGGCACACATGGCAATTTTCAGTGCTCCCAGGCTAACCTCCTCTACAGAAACTTGACAGACACTTCAAAAAGCCTTTCAGGGATAGTGATGTTACTGGCAGTTTTCTCTTAACTGCTACAGGTTGAATACTCTGAAATAGAGAGGGGCAAACGTTCGGATATTTGGATATGTGGCTGGGTTCAGAGAAAAATGTCTCTTGTCTAGAAACACGTCTGATGAAAGGAAGAAAGACCAAGTGACCTCCTTTCTTTCCAGTTAGGCAGGAAACGTGCCATCCTTGCACTGCCTTTCAGCTGTTTTGCTGCAACCAGGAACTACAGACAAATGTTAATATGTAAGAGTGAAAATAATACTATAAGCTTTGTATTGTTTTGCCCCTTCCAAATTCAGGCTCAGCTGGAGGTCTGTGCACAGTCAGACCAGTCGTCCAAACCAGTTCATCCATCCCTAATCATGATGCTAGCAACCAGCTGTGTTGATCCTCTTGTATTCAGCACACAACCTTTCTGTGCTCTGCAGAAAAAAGATCTCACTTTAGACTATGCTCAGTCAAGAGTGTTTTTCCATCAGGAATCCACAGGTGCAAGCTCTCTGGCTTTGGCTTTGCTCCGCATGAAAGTTAATTGCATACCCCTTGGATGACCATTTAGACCTGCGCCTCTTAATATCTGCACCACTGAGGATAAGCGCCGTGTTCAGCGCTACAGCACAGAACAGGAGCAAACTCACCTAATTACCCCTCCACACTTCCTCCTATAATGATGTCTTCCAATGCACTGCTCCCTCCTTGGCACTTAGCCTGCGGTCTTCCTACTAACTACTCCCTCCTACCTCCCCAGGGTGAAGGAGGTACGTTTTGCCAGTCCAAAGGAGTCATTGCACACTCCTCAGGTTTCTCTCTTCCTAAACCGTCGGGTGGTTTTCCAGTGTAATAGAGTACTGGTTCCTGTCCCAAGGCTTCAGTCAAGTCATCTAAAGGAAAAGCATTAGCAGCTGGGAAGAAGGGCGAGGACACAACACCAGTAGGACTACACAGCCTAGTGTGAAGGCCTTCAGCCAAACGGGGCTCGGTACCTACAGCAGAAACGTGGAACACACCAGGGCTGGGTGGCAGCTATGCACCACAGCATGTTCCAGGGTCCTGGTGATTTGTCATGCCGGTGAGGACCTGGGCACAGCACAGTGTGTGTGCCTACTATTCAGTCCAGATACCTGTATTTCTCCGCTGTTAATCAGGATTCAAAAGACCAATGCACACAGACATACAACGATGAAAACGTCCCTCCCCTTCACCCTTGATTTAGGCTTAGCTGAGAAGTCTGGATTTAATGGACTACCTGGTTACACCTAGCAGTAGAAGTCCATCATGGATTGCAGGTCCCATTGACGGAGGTATCAGGTTTCCCTTTGCTCTTGCATGCATGCCATCCTCCACAGAAAAGGAAAATAAATAGTCTTAAACCACTGCTAAAAGGATTCTTGTCTGGTTGGTGTCAGCAGGTACGACCAAGTAAAAGGTGACTGTGCCCTCATCACCCTTTCAATTACAAAAGCAGAGGAAAAGGTTCACTACCAGGCCTTTGCAGGGAACCGTGCCACAGAAATTAATTGTTTTTTCTTTGCATAGTTACACCGTTGTAAAATTTGCTAATATAAGTGTATGCTTTCTTAGCATCTATTATTAAGAAAACGTGACTGACTAACAATATGGTAACTGAAAAGAAGGAAATGAGGGAGCTGACTGTGAGCATATGTATGATGTATATATTATGACGTACATATATATAATACAGGCAAGATCGCCAAACAGCAGTGGACTCAGTTCATCACCGTCTCCTTTTTTTTTAAAATATTAAAAAGCCAGCAGATAGCCTTCTCTGGGGAATTCACTGATGAAGGGGCTTCTCACCAATCTCACAGTATGGTGGGCTCTTTATGAAAACCTATGATAACCCCAGCAAAAGGATGTATTTTATTAGCACAGTAAAGGTAGAAGAAATGAAAAAACAGGCAACCACAAAGCTGTCTTGGCGCTACAGACACTCTGAAAGCAAAAGACTTTTTTTTTTTTTCTTCCCCTGCAGCAGAACCTAGGGTGGTCCTACAGTTGTGTTTGATTTACCTGAATTTCATGTAGCTGTCACAAGCATCCACTGCCCTTGAATGAGGGCCACGTCACATGCAGAACTGACAACTTCCACGGGAGTGTCTGAAGGCCTTCTTGGAGCTTGGGCTCCTCCAGCAATTACAGTGTGATAAGAAATCATATCTTGTAAACTTCAGTCCCAAGTAGCTGAGCATAGTCCATTTGTGACAGTGCTTGTTTTCCCTACTGTAATTTTTCAGACAGTGTCATACTCTATTTACTCACATTGCCGTAGCTTTTGGAAGACTTAATTTTAATTGATATTTTACTGTTCTAAGGTAATTCTGCACTGTTATTCAAATAATATATGTGCACATGGTTTTGTTGTAAATGTATAGTCAGACACATCTGTTATAATATTGACTCCTCTCAAATTATTTTTTAGATATTTTTAATGGTAAGAATGTCACTAATGTGTATTTATGGAAAGAAAGATATAGTTCAGTCTCCACTCATCTGAAATAAACCATTATTTATTCCTTAAAACCATCATTCCCCACAATTGTTGTTTAATTAATCACTCAGTGCCTGTGCTCTGGGGATAGCTTTATTTCCCTTTTATTTTTTTTATTTTGAGTAAGCTCTGATAACCCAGTCAGTTTAACACAATACCAGTAGGTGGAGTAATGGTAAAGCAAATGTCCGCTCCAGCTATTTATCTTTAAAAACGGCCATTTTTAATATCTTTTGCCAAGATTCACATAAACCAGTCAGATATATGTCAGAAACACCTATACATATGAATATATACTACTTACATGTGCACACTTAAAAACATACAGATTAAAAGAACATACTTAATACCTAAGCAAAGAAGCACTTTTCTATCTTAATTCTAACATTCTATGCAGTTTTCTTCAATTTCTATATATTGGGTAATACATATTTTGCCAACTGTGCTAGAAGCCCGAAGCCCTACATTCCCATCCACTTAAAAAGAGCTGATCAACACCTGAAGGGAGTGAGGACTCGCTGGCAAGTTCCACTTTGGTATTGAGGTCAGTTGAGATTTGAGAGACAGCTTTGGTTAATAGTGTCATGCCCTTGCCAACCTGCAGTTGTGTAGCGTGCCCAAAGCCTTCAGTACACTGGATAGGAGCAGCATTAGCAAGACCTTTGTCCTGTGTCAGGGTGGGGATGGCTGTCGTGGATGAATGCACTTATGATAAGAAAAAGTTTCTACGAATGCAGCTGCTATTCTTCCTCCTCTCCATTGCACAAAATTGTCCTAGCTACTCATCTGGACTTCAGATAAACCCTAGCAACTTCCAAGCACTCCGGTAGGCAACAAAGCAGAGCCTTAACAAATGCATAACAAACAGCTCAACATCACCACAGCAGCTTAGTCTCCTAAAGCAGCAGTTTTAAGCTCAAGTTTAAGTCACTCCCATATGTGCTATCAAAACATAGAAACTTTAGAAAATGAAACAGATATGCACTGAAAGAAATCTCATTTGGACTGCAGCCTGTAGTCTTTGTTCAGGCAAAATTCCTATCAAAGTCAGAGCTGCAAGTTTTTTTTTCTTTCTGATAAAACAAGCAGGCACAAGCCCCTCGGACACTGTAAGAAGAAAAATGATCAGTTAGTATTAATGTATTTATTGAGTCACTGCATTCAGATAAGAGGGAGTGCAGTACACTTCTATATAGCTATCTCAGACTGATGTCTGAACCATAATGAAGACAATATATTCCCTAATATCAGTGTTAATTTTATAAGTAAGATGGCTGAAACTGAGCTTTGATTGTGCGCAAAAACTAAAAACTTGGTCAGGTTATCGCCATCATTCTTTAGCTATGAGATTTGCAAGAAAAAACGTAAGTGCAGGAGCTTCAGTTTGCTCCTAGTGATCATATTAAATTGCAAATACCAACACAAAGGAAAAAAAAAGAGGACAAGATTTCCTCTGTAAAATTAATATAGGTCTAAAGAACTGTAAATATCAGTCTCAATATATGCACTACTGAGTATAGGTAAGGTTATTTCCCCTATCGCCATTTGTTCTATGCAGCTATGTGGAGATTATTAATATTAAAGAAACTCATTCTCCCCACCAAATCCACAAGTTCAAGAAAATATTTTCTCATATTCATTTTTAAATACTGAATCTGTCTGTACTACCTTCTTTAGGGTTGTTCAAGCTGATAATCATTTTAGCATGATTTTGTTTGTAAATTACTTCTGAATCATTTGGGATTTTTTTTAGCCTTTTTGTATGCAGTATTCAGTAAACCAAAAATATCTGTGCTCTTGACCCTGCCAATATAAGCATTGCAGTACGATCATCTATCACCTCCCTATTTTTCTCTAGGAGAAAGGGGGGGAATTCACAGAACAACAGATATTTCAAACTAACCACCTATTTTCTGTCAGACAAAATATAGTCATATTCCTGAAAACAAACATAACCTCAACTTATACCAGAGAAAGTAAGTGAGCAAAAAAATGAGTATAAAATATACCACAATCATTCAATAAAAAGAGCTGTAAGATTAAGGGAGTCATGAATTAGCATGATCTCAAGAGATCACGCTTGTAATATCTGACATGTTTTGACACATATGGAAAGGGTAAATGAGTTTTAAAGCTGAAGAAGAAAGGAACATTTTGCAGAGCTGTTGCCTAATTAGGGCTGTATTCTTCGAGCTGCTGTGCACCTCCTGCAGCCTCACCAGTGAGAGGAGTCACAGCTGGGCTGCACCCTGCACAAGAGGTGAGGCAGCCTCCAGCATCAGCCCTGGTTGCTAAACGATGAAGTAGAAGATGAGGGCCCCCAGGAAAGCCGAGGCAGCACAGGCAGGTGGCAAGGCTGTGAGGATGGGGCCACGGTCGAGGTGGATGTGTCGCACGTGGTTGGCATGCCCTTTTCTCAAAAGGTAACCCCAATTCACCCTCTGCACTCCCTCTCGATGGTTAGTACGTCGGCTGTTCATTTCTTCTTGCTTTGTTGCAGTAAAAAGTATGACTGTCTGGGGAAAAAAAAACATACACCTTTTTTGGCAGCTGAGTGCATGAAATTCAGTTCACATCTGAGCGTTTGGAAAAAGGGGGTGGGGGGTGGGGGGAGCAAGCTCATATCTCACATACTAGCACTCATTCTTCTGCTGCCTTGCATCTCATACATCAGGCAGAAAAGGACCTACTACCTGAATTTCAGACTTATCTTTTCCAAAGGAGACAACAATGGCTTGCTGCTTCTTCTTCTTCAGTGCTTATTTCTATCTTAATTGAGACCAAAATTGTTTTCTGCAGAGGTTTTATTCCCGTCTCAGGAGGATTTAGGCTGAACAGGAATTCCCCCAATTTTCAAAATGATTGCTTCCTGTTACTCAAACGTTACAGGTCAAGAGCCCAAGAAACAGAGATAATATTTTGGCAAAATCATATTCTCTGCTCTAATTTGCTAATTAGTCAAGGTACTTGTCCCCTTTCTTTTCCTTCCACCCCACCCCCCCTCCTTCTTTTTAAGCTAGCAGTTTGGATTTTCACAGATTGTTTAGGAGAAGGGCATTGACCCTTTACTGCAGTCTTCTTTCTGCTCACAAGGAATCTTGCCCATGGAAAAAAAAAAATCCTGTAACATTTATGGCAAGGGCCTTCTCCACTGATGACAAAAAAGATGAACCCGATCAATTTTGCCCTCATCCTTAATCTGACTACACAGTTTTCAGATGAGGTGCTAGCTTGTCATTCACAGTTATCCACAGTGTAAGGTTGGGAGGTCTGACATGAGGGGTTCAGGGATGATTTAGTGTATGAGTTTGCCCTTTTGATATGTTTCTTGACGTTTCTGAGTCTAGAGAGCCCCTTTGCATAAATCTTGGCTGATTCTGCCTAGAAAGGTAAGTTTACAATATAGTCCATTCCACTGGTGTTATTTGTGTAAAACTGCATCCCATTTCAGTGATTGCTGGGTGCCGCATCTCTGTGTTATGGTTTGCAGCATTTTACACATTATTCCCTGGGCTCAGAGCCACGGAGAAGAGAGAGTTTGGAAAGCAAAAGCAGAAAGGGAAGTGGGTCTTAGTCAGATTTGCTATGAGGCAGAAATCAAGGGCAAGTCTGGAAGATCTTGACAGAAAATGAGACAAGAGAAAGTAAAGTGGTGGCAGAGGGGCATGAATGAAAACCAGACCATTTCTGAGAACTTGAATATACCGCAGGTGAAATCCAATATTTAGCTGAAATGTTTTGCCTCCCTAAAAAACCTCTAAAAATCTAACACAGAGGTCTGCATGCAAATCTTACACTTATAGATTAATTCAGGTCAGAAGTGACCTTGGGAGGTCATCTACTCCGACCTCCTGCTCAAAGCACAATCAGCACTGAATCCACCCCCACTATGCTTTTGTGAACAGGCGTATAATGAATACTATATCCTCAACCAAGTGTCCTGGACTAAGAAAAAAAATCGGGTATCACCTACTAGAACAGTTTGACATCTGAAAAGTAAAGAATGTATCCAGCAGTAACTAACATAGGTATTCATGACACTATCACTTCAAAGCACAGCTTTCACATGTTAGCAGCAGCCTTGTTACAGCTTTGCCTTATCTGCATTAGCACTAAATCTCAAGTAACATGCAGAAAAATGAACTACAGTAATGCTTCAGTGGTAGGGGGATCAGAGGAAACCTAAAGAAAGATGTGAGGAAAACGTCTTTAGAGTCTTCCTAAATTTTCTATACAGAACTGCAAAACATGCTATAGCAAGAAATAAGATCCCCACAGAGTTCATGTAAATGAGAGTTCTAAAAATGTGTGCTAGGTACCAGAGGATTTGTTTGTTATTAAACTTGTATTGTGTTTACCTGTGTAGTGCAAGATTGAGGAAGACTTAATTGCATACTGTGTCCTTGCCCTCTGACCTTCCTGTTAATTACATTTTGCTACAGTAAGAATTAGATGCACCATTTTCTCTTATTTCCCTAGGACTGAGACAGTTATTAATTCCTAATAAGCTTGCTTTTTCCATCTGCAGAAGGCTATATTTTCTTTTCATTGCATGCACAGTACTCCCAGAAGCTTTTAATTTGCATATATTGAAGATCACTTCACACATTTAACACTTCCAAAGTAAACTTGCTTAAAGCCACCATGTGGCTGTGCTCTGAGGTTTAATATCGTCCTGGTCTGTAATCATAACACCCCCAGAACTTAGCAAGATGAGGAGGAGAGGTATGTGTGTGTGTATATATCCTCACACATACATTTTGAGTGTGCGTGCACGCACAAGGAGCATGGGTGACTGGTAGCTTCACCGAGGTTCATTTTTTGAAGTGTTGAATGTAAAGACTGATCTTGAACATACTTCCCACTCTCTCTTCTATGGAGCTGTTATTGCCATGTCATATGGCTTAGTTTCCAACAAAGACGAGGTTCTTTCCTGAATCAGTGAAGATTTTTTTTTAATCTTTGAGAATGTTCTTTTTATTTCAGATGGGATATTAATTGAAATTATATTCTACTCCCATCCTCACCTACTAACTTAATAGTCATCACATTGCACAAATTATTTTTAATACCTTGAAAAATTCATTAAGTGAACAAAAGATCCTGACATAAGTCATAAGATTTTTTTTTCCTCAAATGTGAAGTTAATAAAAAAGGACTCTAGAATATTAAGGTCTACTTTTTAAGCCACCTTTCTTCCCATTTTAAAGAAGGGCCTTTCTGCTTATTTCCAGCAAATTTAGACACTAAGCTCTGACCAAAGATAATCATTACACCAGAGGATTTTGACATGCGTGAACCTCCCAGCAAAAAAAGGAGATTTTTAGAACGAGACTTGTTTTCTTTGTTAAGAGACTGAGCACAGAAGGCAGCAGTTAAGCCTCTTCTTGGATTTGAACCAGGGTAAAAACTACCATTTATAAGAGGACTTCTGTCCTCAGAAAAGTCTCTGTCACATAGGCAAATAAGACTGGATGGAGAAAGGAGAAAGTATAGTCTACACGCTGACAATAGAAGCATCGTGTCCTGCTGGTGCATGCAGAAGTGCTGGAAGGGATGAAAATAAGTTGGTGTCACAAGTACAGCTCAATTTCTCTGGATTGTCAAGCATGAAGAACATACCTTGTCTTCCTCAAAGTTCATGGCAGTTCTCCAGTGCTGGGGTATTCAGCTGGGATCATGTCCATATGTGCTCTGTCTCCTCACCCCAATGAACTGGAATTATTATCAGGCTCCCCTGTTCATAAGAAGGAACTTTCTCACTTTTGTTTCAACTTGTCCCACTGTCTGACTCCACCAAGACTTGGAATTTGAAGAAATCGATCCCGTGAAAGACTGCAATAACATAGATTTGGGTAGGGGACAATTTCTATTTTGTGGTTATTGTTGCAAACACAGCAGCAGAGTAATGGACAGATCCATTTATTCTCCTACAAACACAGTTTCTCCAAGGCTTTCCCAGCACAGAAAGCCATTTTAACATAGTTTCCCGCTCCCTAGTCAGTGGCACTTCTCGCATTGAAGAGGACTTGCAGTCAGAGATGGATCATCACGCTGTGCAGGTTAGCTAGCAGGAAGGCACCCAGTACCCGCAATTATTTTGTCCAACAGGAAACAACCGGAGCTGTCAGGCTGTGCTCTGACACAGCACACCAGTGCAACCTCGGAGAAGGCTTTGTGGAAAATAGCTAAGCCAAGTGAAGGACCAGGGACAAGCCTCACCTGGGTCCCCCGTGCACATGATGCCCCTTGGCTCTGGAGCAGCGTTTTCGTTCAGGTCCAGCCAGCCCTCCATTGCTTCTCTGACTGGACACTGGCCAGGCCTGGGGTGACACCTGGGAGTGGCCAGGCTGCGATTGACCCTGTCACTGTCCCTGTCCCAGCTCAGCTCGCCCCACTGGGGGCTGTGGGACGGGGCTGGTTGGGAAAAATGGGCATCGCACCACCCCGTGGCCCCCACCGCCCTCATCCCCAGGGCCCCACCAGCAGCGTGCCCGGAATGGTCACAGCTCCATGCACTATTCAAACCCACGTTAGTTCAAAGCCATTTGTGAAATTACCAATGTTGGGAATTTAGTCCAGGTCAAGACTTGACAGACTTGCAATAGCAAAAGAAAAAATTTACATTTTTTAGAAAAAGCTGTTTCCCTTTACAGTTAAATCTGGTTTTGCACATAGTGTAAATATCTAAACCTGCTTATGCCTATTTGCAAGGCATTTATTTTCTACTTAGCTGAGATTTTCAAGGGTAACTACGTTGGTCAGAAATCAACAGCATTCTCCACAGATGGACATAAGTCATTATGTCATATCTACTAAATACTTTGATGGTATTTTTCTCTAAGTTTCTCTAGATTCATCCAGTCTACTTGACTGGTGTGTAAAATCACCCAAGAAGTCATGGGCAACCGCAACAGAAAACTGCTCATCCTTCCCAAAACAATGCACTCTCAGTACATGCTTGACTTGAAGCCTAGTGGGATTGAACATATGTTTAAAGTGCTGTTTTATGTGAACTGGCACCCTTGGTACCTCTCAAAGTTTCACAGGCATCTACTTGTCTGGCTGTATAGAGCAGAAGCAGTTGGAAGACTAAATAAGCCACAAACATCTGAAACTTCTTTTCCTTTGTTGTGTTTAACTGCAACAAATACCCCTCCACTTAAATGTAACCAAGCCTTTCATAGACAATCACCAGTTGGCTGATTCTGACACTGCCATGAAAATCCTTCTACAGCTCATTTTAGTAAATGACCATCCATATTCAGGGTATTTATCCAACTTTGCTAAATGCCCCTATTTTACCATAAATGGTTGATTAACTGAAGCCCAGTTGTAACACGGTAACATCCCAGACATGCACTAGAGATAAGGCAACACATAAATGCATTGCAGGACCCTGTAGGACAATTAATGGCTGTTTCCAAGAGGAAGCAAAAATGGCAAGTGTCGGCAGTGAAAAGTTTTTAGACATACAGGAAGAAGTGATGTGAATTATAGTAACCTCCCCAGGGTTTCTACAGAGCTTACTGAGTAAAATAATGTACTCCAATAAAGAATAATACCTTTTCTTCATTGACAACTGTCTTCCAGAAATTTTCAAAGCATGTATAGTTTTCCATTTAAATCTATGGGTTGACAATAAATTTAAAAAAAAATTAATAATTCTACAGGCTTTTTAAAACATTTGACTAATGTACAGGGATTTTAAACCCTACTTGACTGTTGTATGTATATTTCACATTGTAGAGGAACATCTAGCAACCTAACGTGATAGGATCTTGAAAATTAATTAAATCATTGGCCTTTCCACTATGACTTCCAATTACTGTCTAACATAGTGATCACATTCTGATATGTGACTGAAGGAATTCACTATTGTTTTCCACTATAACAAATTTCTGCATAGTTAATCAAACCAGGTACACTCAAAGCAGCTTGTTTGATTTAGTCTGCAGTCCACAATGATCTCTGAAAGCTTAGATTCAAGAAATTCCCAATAATCTGAGACATTTCATCATGGAAAAATTAGGCTGAAGCTACCAGTTCAAACAGGCAAGAGAATAACACAAAGTTTGGTATTTGGTACAGCAGCACAGCAATTAATGAACATATGAACATACTATTACCATTATCATCTAAGCCCTCCAGGCTTTTTGTTTCGGTTTGGGGTTGGGTTTGTTTGTTTGTTTGTTTTAATTCATTCATCAGTGGCATCATAAACTTTGCAGCTGGAGGCCTCAGCACCAGGTTAAGAATTACATAATGTAACCAAAACTGTCTTTACCTTTGGCATTTACTGCACACAGTCTTAAATCCAAACAGGGTTGTTAAACATTAAAAGGAAAACAAATGGTCTTTTAAAGCCAGATAAGATAAATTATTACAAATTATGCATGTCAGTTCAAAATCATTAATGGCTCTCAGAGTAAGAGATTAAAAGACAGAAATAACCTAATTAGAAAGGATTTACAGTGGGGAGTTGAATTATTTGTGCTCAGAGCAAGACAGGATTGGATCTGAAGCGCAAGACACAACGCATTGGCAATAATGATGATGATCAGGAATGTTAACTAGTACAACTCTGCTATAAACCACTCACAATTGTGTGAAAAATTGCAGAAAACAACCTGGATACAATCTCTTGTTATCCGAAAACTTAGCCCACTTTGCATTCTCTGAACAAAAAAAATGGTTAATTATGAGCTTTCAGATATTGCTTTCACTATACCTGTAGTATGTAAAGCAGTGAATTTCAACAGCGGTTTTAAACTAAAGCATGTATATTTATAAGCAACCCTTACGTTACATTTGTGAAGGGAATACTGAATAAAAAGGTAGCTATACTACTGGGGTTGGATGATTTCTTAGCCATCAGCAGGGAAGCTACAAAATAATTTTAACTGAACTGAGCACTCAAGAGTAAAGTCAGCTTTCAGTTACCCATGTGTAATGCCGATGATTTGCATTCAAGAAACTGTGGGTAGAATTTGGCCTCGAAGTAGCTTGTGTTAGTGCCATAACCTTTGTTTTACAGAGTACAACATTTGGCCCAGAGGAGAAATACACCTCTTGTAAACGAGGTAAGCAAATGGGCACAAACCTGCTCAAGACATCACCAGCATAAATCAGAAATAATTTAATTTCCATTTAAAAGGAAACTAACACCGTATGAAACAGAAATCTGCACATATTTGTTCTGATTCCGGTCTCTCAGAGGCATTTTGGATTGCAGTCCTTGGATGGGTGACGCAGGTCTGTCTTCTTCATCCAAATTCATTTTTAATTTACCTATTAGATGCTGATGGTTGGAATCTAAAGAATTTATTGCTAGATTTCTTTAGAGATTAAATTCTCCAGTAATCTGCTTCACCCACACGTGGCTACAGCAATACTGCTCCATGCTAATAGCATCAATATCTCTGCCTTGGTTAAAAATCTGAGAGTGGTGCCAGAACTAGTCACCTTCCTGATCTTTTTCGGTTGGGTTTTTTTTCAGCTCTCTTGATGAAAGACAGAAAGTTGTATATATTTCCAAAATAGTATACCTGCATATGTTTGGAAAGTATACCTTCTGAGTGGAGGACCTTGGTCCTGGTGTAGCTCATACCATAGCGTGGCACCTTGTGTTCCCCTTAGCACCAGAGCCCTTCAAGCTCCCTCCACCTTCATTTCAACAATTTGAAATTTTAATGAATGAAAACATTTTATATGCACTAAGGGTATGCACAGGGCACTGTATAACATCCAGCTGTGGATTTCAATGAAGTTTCGTATTTAAAAAGAACTTATCTTGTACACTAAACTGCTACAGTAAACCACAAAACAAACTTTTGCTTCATTAGAATAGGATTCCCATATGACTATCTTCAGCCTACCAGTAATGTCCTTGCCTAAAAATTATTTAAATGTAACACTATCAAATAGAAAACTCTTGGGGAGTAGGTAATCATGTCCTTAACGCATTAAATTATCAATGCCAAAAATGTGTTTAGGAATACATTTTTTAATTCTATTTTAGTACAAGATTGGATACATTTCTGGTGGTGTCTATGCTTTCACCATTATTATTCTGTTCTGCATTTTCATAGATTCAGTGGGTCATTTGCAGCCCAACTTATGCCCACTGCATAACACTGTGGTAATAAAAGACTTAAGATCAAGGCTGAAGAAGCTCATTGTACTCTTTGCCCCTGCCTATAGCCAACTGGCAGAATAACTTGCTGGTCAGAGGACAGCCAAGACTCATTAAGTCTATTGTGTATTTTTATTGCTAGTTCTGGCCAGAAGGCACTGTATGAAGATGACATCCGTTGCCTTATCTAAGTGAACCTCCATTAGGAATGAGTAACAGAAATATCCCTGTGGGCACACTTCCCCTTGCTAGCATGCTGCCTAAATTTCCAACTCAAAATTTAGCTGGTATCACTGTATTTATCATGTTAACTACAAGTAAAACACTTATTTAATTATGCTGGCACTTCTTCCTTACTTCCACTGGTTAAATCACCTGTAAAAAGAAGTTAAAAAATCATTCACTAATCATTCTCCAGTTTTTCTCTAACACTGCTAATCTGATCTGTGCAAGCATATGACTTAACTGTCACAAGCATTTTATGCAACCTTAAATGCTGCTGTGCATAGTTGTCTTCTTTCCAAATTCCTACCTGATTTACAGGTAAGGCTTTAGATACTAACACAAGGAATGAGTTGGCAATCCATTTGAAACACAGGGAGGAGTGTAAATGGTCCAAAGAGGTGTTAAGATTCAAACCAGTTTGAAAACAGTGAAAATAGATCTACAAATATTATAATCTTTTGTTTTAGAAAATCTTTGGACAGCAAACAAATTGACATTCTATCTGAACAGAGCTGAGCAGCCATAATATAGAAAAAAAAATAATCAGAAACTTTGATGTTATGGGGATCCCTGGACTCACTACTGCATTACAAAAAAAAACCCGATACTTCAGTCCTTCTACTATCATGCTAGAGAAATAACAATAGAGTATTTTCAAGTTACTCTAAAAAAGACCCCAAACTGACTCTGTTACAAAAGCTTTAATACTTGTATCAATATGTTCATGAATGACTGAACTTAGGGTAAACAGAAATGAAGTCTGCATTTTAAATTCAAAAGCAAAACTCGCAAAACAAATTTTGCATAAAATTTCAGCCTTAGAGGCTAAGTAGATGCATATTTTCCTGCTAAGTTTCTTTCCCAAGCCAAGGGCATATCTTGCTTTCAAACTTAGAGTACAAATAAAATGTTTTAATGAATTGAAATCATAACCATCCAGTCCCTGAGAATTGAGGAAGCATCAGTTTGTCTTGTTTAGTCTATTCTAAAGCCATAATATTCCCATTTGAAGGAGATGCATCGTCTGTGAAGAGACCCTCTAGTCCCCATCTAGTTCATCTTTCAAGAACACGAGTGTCCTTCCATTTTCACTAAGTTGCACAGTTCCTCACACATGACGTGCAGTGCATTTCTGTGAAAGAAAAATCTACCATCAAGAATCCCGGCCTACTGAAATGGTCATCTGTGCTCCACTAACAAGTTATCTTTGTACTGGCAGAGGAACATAATTTAGTAGGTTTTTTTTCCCATTTGTAACTAATGCAATCCCATGTGATTCACCACAAAGACTGTGGAAAGCACAGTTTCAGCTGGCAAGGGGGTTCCAGCTTACCAGGCTGACTGGTTCAGTCAGCACACAGCACTGATCCCCGGGCAATCAAGTGTAAATTTGGCTAAAGAAGTTTCTTCATGTGCAAGGAGGCAAAAGCATGAACCCACTTCTTCCAAAGCACAGTGAGCTAACCATTTACTGCTCAGCTCCTGCCTTGAGAGCCCAGCCTGGGGGGGGTGTCTCCAGCTGGGGGCCAACCTGGACAGCTGCTGCCTATGATGGCACTGAGGGGACATGCTTCACCTCAGCAGCTTCCTCGCTCAGCAAGGCAGATTAACCCGAGCTGAGCTCTGGAAGGTTGTAGGTACTGGAGCTGGCTAACTTAAAGCTAGTGGGCGCACCTTTGCCTTGCAGCCCGCTCACCTGGCACCTGCAGAGCAGAAGTTCTCTGAAGATGACTGTGTTTTTCAGGCTGACTCTTATTTTTCTATTCTG
Source organism: Pygoscelis adeliae (assembly GCF_000699105.1). NCBI lineage: Eukaryota > Metazoa > Chordata > Aves > Sphenisciformes > Spheniscidae > Pygoscelis > Pygoscelis adeliae. The sequence goes on from NW_008824791.1 coordinate 6,323,681, forward strand.
GTCATTGATACTTAAATGATAATTAAGCATAAGACAAATCACTTCAAGACCAAAAAAGAAAGCTGTATATCACTTTTATCCAATACAATAAATACAATTAAAAGGAACTATTGCTGTCTCTCTTAGTTTTCCCTCATATATATCAGCTGTCACTCCTTGAGCTTTAAAGTGCTTGAATAATAAACCTGCACAGAATTGAATTACTTCAGTAGCAAGTTGATTAGTTCCCACATCCAATAAAATGTCTGTGGTATCTCATATATTTGGCTTTTAATGTTGTAATTAATAAGTCTTGATCATGTGCCTCTTACAGCCACAGGTCAGTGACAACAGTGACATTCCCTTTCTCAGAAGGAAATTGAGTC
>NW_008824791.1:6324059-6326763 GCF_000699105.1 Pygoscelis adeliae
AAGACACTTTCAATTATGATAAATTGTCAGATTTGCTTCAGTCATTTTGAAAACTACTTCAAGTATATCTTCCCAGGTAAAAGCAGTACAAAGATATAAGGCAGCTTTTTTTTTTTTTTTCCCTTTGTGCAAATCACATTTTGGGGAGTATTTCAGATTTTTTAGGGCCATTATAGATTCCCAAGTGAAAGGCGTGCTTTGAAATGAACTGATCTCAAGTACATATCTTTCCAGCTTAATCTAGCATTTCCAATAGAGGGCCAGATACCAAATTGCTTTAAATCTGTGTAGCTCCATTGATTTCAATGGGTACATGTTCAATTTATTCCACACAGGGACTTGTCCCTTTAATTTAAAATGCTTAAAAGGCAATGTTGCAAAAGCATTTGTACTCCTTTTCTTTTTAATGATGTATGCAGGAGATTTTTTTTTAACCTTAGGTTATTAAATATCAGGATCTTATTTGCTCCATTTTTTCAGTCATGTTGACAGTATGCAAGGCTGATGATGAAAACACCAGTGGACATAAAAGTCTGGAACAGGTAGAGGCATTTTTATGAGTTATCACCTAAAACATGTGAGATCTGGTCTAGACAAAAGGTTGGGGAAAAAAAGAAAGCAAAAAGTAGCAATGCCATGAAACCAACATTACTATTGCTACTTCTTTGGCACCCACAGTAAAGGTACACTGTTTTTTCCTATTTGTGAGGTTACCATGTTCACCTTGTTTACATAAATGCAGTTTTAAAATAATGCTCCTGCATATCAAAAAAATTAAATACTGAAGGTAAACTAAGGCTATTAATTTCTAATTGCCAGTAAGAGTGAAAGGTTGCAATACAAAAGGGGAAGAAAACTTTGCACCTAACCCCTCTGATGCAATACGCCAAGGGGAGAGGCAGAGGGAGAAGAGGAAATAAAGCATCCTTAATGTTTGCTTCCCTTGCCTGGAACTTTGTTCAGTTACACTCTCTGATCAAGAAATGTTTCCTCTGAATTGAAGACAAACGGTTGACAACTCTCTAATTACCAACCTGGCTGCACATACTCAACATTTACAGTCCCACTTTGCTGTTCATGTATGTAATGCTGCCAAACCTGACATTCACACATCATGGCTTAGACTCCAAGATATTATTCATTTCAAGAAGTAACATAGTTTGGGTCCTCTTCGTTTCTGTCCTAGTTTTTCTTTTAGTCTTCAGGGAGTGACTTTATCAAGGTTTTGTTTCTTTACAACCACAAGAGTTAGAAACTTATTTCAGTTAAAGCTGAAATTTTTATAAAGTCATGTGTCTGCAAGAGCTGGGATGTTAAGAGAAGAAGGAATATGAAATATCATGACACCTGCTGTTACTGCAATAAACAGTAAGAACGTATAAGACAGCATGATACAACATAAAATAGTCATACTTTCCTCAAAAAGAAGAATCCTCCAAGCTTCAGGAGGCAGGTTATTAGTCTTCTAAGTTTTACAGACTAAAACTTGTGATAGAGAGATTAGTGCTTTGCCCAAACTCAGAGTCAATTTAAAAAACAAAACAAAACAAAACAAAACAACAACTTGGAACTAAAGGTCTTCATGTTTGTCACTTGCTGACTGGGAGTGAAAATGCTGTCTCTAGCTCTCAGCCTCTTGCTTTAGACATGGAGTCAACATCCCCTGAAGAAATAATATGTTACCTGTTTTAGGAGACAACCGTAGGTGCTGGAGATACCAAGCACTGAGAAATGGTAAGTGAGGAAATCCAAAGCTTTGTAGCAGAGGCTGAGTTGCTGCACTCTGGCAGAGTTTTGGGGCACGTTCACACACCTCTTCTTTCTTATGTCAACACCATGCAGCAGGGTGTGGCGTGAAGACATTTCAATTAGCACCCGCTGACACTGGTAACCCTAAATGGCACGAGCCAAGGCTGGACATACCAGCCCAGGTTCAACTGCAATCAACTATTGCCCCATGCACTGTGCCTAAGTGAATAAACTGTACTGCTTCTGGGCACTAGATGGGAGACACAGTAATCCCCACCTCTTCTGACTTTGGAGTTAGCTCGCGCAGAGCCACTTCTGACAGTACAGGTACGTCCTCAGTCTCGTATCTCAGAGGACACTAACATTTCACACAGAAGCACGTGTATTGCAACTAAGGTTCATGCATTTTTGAACAGACAGTAAAAACTTATTTTAGACCGAAGAGTGTCACCACAATTTCCTCTCGTTCTTAGTATGTACAAAAGAGACACAAGTTCTTGCATCTTTTGCTGGTCTCAGACCCTTCTCTATATTTAAAACACTACACAGTGAAGTTTGTTTTGACATTGTTCTCTAGTGAAAAAATTTACTGGTTATGAGAGTGTTTAAGATGACCTCCCACCTCCTCCAGATTCTGCAGTATATTTACCATTGCTCCAGAGAGGTAGTCATTGTACTTTATAAATATGAACTGTAATTCATTTAACAATTAAAAAAAAATATAAAAGAATGATAATTGTATTGCATATTAGTAAGAAAGATTCAGAAAATTTGTAGGAGACTGAAACCAAATATCTCCTTGGAAACAACCAGTAAAGAACATGGACACCAACATTAAACAATTCCAAAGAAATTAAAACAACAATATTTAGAAGGACATGATTAAAAAGGAAATGAGATAAATATCATAGACTGGATACAATATAGACAGAGCATAAGGAGATGATAGGGAAAT
>NW_008824791.1:6326775-6337919 GCF_000699105.1 Pygoscelis adeliae
AAGAGAACAACAGAAAACATTCACTATAATAGCAGAAAAACATGAAGAAGCAGCAGTGAAATCTCCTTTTCCACCATGATTCTTGTAGGTAAACAACCTGACTGTGATGCAAAGATCCCACAATTCTGATCTGCAGCAATTGCACGCGAAGATAGTTTCCTATCCTTTGGCTTTATAATGCGCTGCTTTCTAATTTGTATGATTCTTATTAAATTCATATGATAATCTGAGCTGTTTAATATCTCCTGTTTCTAATACACAGAACCTGGTAAACAATTTTTCATGTTACAAACTACAGTAACTAAGAGGGTCTCCATCTGCTAACTCTTTAAATATATTGGTTATTTGTTGTTTAAAAAAAAGCCCACCCACAAATTAAATGATTTCTTGAAAACAATGAAAGTAGAAACTATACACAGGCTCCTGTTCTATCTAAACCAGAGATCTGGCTGTGGCATCCAGACAAGCTCATTAACTTAAAACTCATCAGGTTTAAAAGAAGTGTGGGAAGGAGCTACTTAAAAATGTGAGCAATCATAATCCTAGCTGACTGTGCACAAGGACTGTCCTTTCTCATATAAAAAACATTCCTGGTGTCATTCAGACACATACACTTCTCACAACAAACTTTGTCTACACAAAGTCATTTCACACCTGTTTTGCCCACACCAGAGATACCTTCATCACATCAATCTTCACTCACTGCTTTGTCATAAAAACCCTGACTCACCCTTATTCATCTCACTTGTCTGACTCACAGGGACTCAGAATTTTACTGCGACAAGTATATTCAATGGAAATCAAAGTGTCTTGCCTAACCCGGATGCTTTATACAGGAAAATCTCTATTATATCAATGTTTTATGTTTGCTTTTTGCTGTGGTTTAACCCGACAGGCATCTAAACACCACACAGCCGTTCGCTCACTCCCCTCCCCCCACAGTGGGATGGGGGAGAGAATCAGGGAAAAAAATAAAAAAGTAAAATTCATGGGTTGAGATAAAGACAGTTTAATAGGACAGAAATAGAAGGGATAATGATAATAATGATAAAAGAATATACAAAGCAAGTGATGCACAGTGCAATTGCTCACCACCCGCTGACCGATGCCCAGCCAGTCCCCGAGCAGCGTCCCCTCCCACCAACTCCCCCCAGTTTCTGTACTGAGCATGACGTCACATGGTATGGAATGTCCCTGTGGCCAGTTGGGGTCAGCTGTCCTGGCTGTGCCCCCTCCCAGCTTCTTGTGCACCTCCAGCCTTCTCGGTCGGTAGAGCACGGGAAGCTGAAAAGTCCTTGACCAGTGTAAGCACTGCTCAGCAACAACTAAAACATGGGTGTGTTATCAACATTATTCTCATCCTAAATCCAACACACAGCACTGTACCAGCTACTATGTTTTATCCATCAGGATGGAAGGAAGGAAGATTTACTTTGGAGACCACTTGATCTGAAATAAAACAGTGTGTCTTTTTAAACCAAACCATGCCTCTTCATTTTGGGCTGGATCCACCACTACTCTGTTTTCCAGAGCTGCCATGGCACCTCACGGGAGCAGTACCTTTTCCCTGTAGGCACCTTTGCTGCGCTACAGCTATATTTACACACCACGGCATCCCCTCCAATTAAACTATTAAACACGCTTCCGAGCCACAAGACTACAGTGCCTGATGGAGGATGTAGTTTGAGCACAGATCTGAGCCAAAGCAGACAAAGAGCTGAATTTCAGTTTTCATAAGGTGCTATTCCCACTCAGGCAGGCACAGTATAACATCCAGCCTAAAAACTTTTGAAAGTTCAAGGTTTTTTAGAATTTTCCATTCTAAGAAAAAAAAATTTTTTTCCTCTCAATCCAGAGAAAAATGAAATGTTGAAATCACAGATTTTCAAACTCTTTCACACCACTTTGGTTACCATCCAACTTTCATGCCCCTACTGCCATTCACAATGCTCCTTAACACACCCATCTTTTTCTGTCCCTTCTGCCCTCCCAAAATCTATCCATTCACTTCTCACACCCACCTTCTCCCTCTTCCCAGTAGGGCTTCCTGGGGGTTCAAGCAGCCACGGTCAGCAACTGCAGCTGCCCCTTAGCCTGAGTTAGGGCTCTAAGTCAAAAATAGAGTTATAAATCTTGGCCCCAGCCTGCTGGGGGAGAAGGGAAAGCTGTTGCCCCCCACAGATTTGGGAAGATGACTAGAACGAAGGAGCCGGAGTACGAGGCAACCTATTAGAGGTACTTGCGCGGCAGGGAAACAGATGTCCTATGGACCGAACCTCAGCTCGTTGCAGCATGAATTGAAACTGGCACAAAGAAGAGGCAGGAAGGATGAAGTAATTGCTGATCTTTACAAGCCCTATGTAAAATACCATTCATAATGGTGATGACAGTCACTTTCTGCACACAGGCACAAAGGGCTTTTTCTTCCATGGCACTCTGACAGTTTAGGCAGGAAGAGAGAGGTGGCTAGTGGAAGTAAATTGTCAGCGATCTGTCACCGAAGAGCAGATTGCTTTTCCCCTCCTGAATTTTCCCTCCTGAGTTAAGATTAGTCTCTATTGAAACCTAGGGTTCTCTTCATCACCAGCCAGCACCCATAGAGATGAAATTTCTTTATCAGATCTCTCTAAATAACTAGTTGAAGCTGAAATCATTCTGACCTTAGGAAGAGGAGGAATGGTTGTTGCCAAATAATGAAGAACAAAGCATGCTGTAAAATAAAGCTCCATAACGAAAAATCATTAAACCTATTTTTCTACATCCAGGCTGCTGTAGTACAAATTAAACCCAATGCAATCACAAGGGAATTAAGGCCAATAAAATTATCGTAAATAAATTACTAGTCTTAAAACTACTTCGATTAGTCTATATTTAGCCATGTGTACAATAACAGAAATTAATCTGAGAAGAAAAGATTCAGTTACACATGAAATGCTGCAGAGTACCAGGAGTTTCTGAAAGCAAAGGAAAGTCTCCTTTGTTTTATTTGACTTTGTTTTGATAATCACTTTGCTGTTCACCCAGGTATAATGTCATCTTCTTTGCAGAATACTAAGATCCATGTGGAAAACAGAAATGTCTGCTAATTATTTCCTTCTAAAAGCAAACAAGAGAATGAAATGTCTTGTATAATTGAATTTGAAAAATGCCAGGAAAGTTTGTTCTCTTTACAGCCAAAGTTAGAGCAAATTATTTTGGTGAGGGCTGAAAGAGAGGGCGGGGGGAACCCAAGTTTCCATTTAATTTCCAGGTGCACACACATTTTTGTCTTTAGTTGTCAAAAGGCAGCCGTTCCATAACAGGCTACAATAAATAGATGAAAAAAAGCAAAGCCTCTGTCACAGGGGCTCTGCCTTTGTTCTGTATTTGTGCAATGCCCAGAACACCGAAGCTCTGGCTTCTAAGCCAGATATAAATAAACATGGAAGGAAGTGAAAGAATAACATGGGAGAAATCAAATAGAAAGGTAACTTGAAAGAAGAAATAAAATTTTATTTATGCTGTTTAACTATTAATTGCCTAGCTCTTTATGCTGCCTTAGAAAAAAGCCATTTTATTACAGGTCAGCAATATTTGCAATAGCCTTCTTTACAGCACTTAAAAGATCGCACCAATGGAACATTAAATACATATATATTTATATAGTAATCACACTCTGTAACATAATAGCTCAGTTTTTTCCCCATGGACCATGACCCACTTTTACACAGTGGAGCCCATGAGAGCTCTGAGTTATATAGGTCAACGTATTGAACTTCTCTAAGTATTGACAAGAATCTTGTCATTTGTTCTCGCCAGGTAACATGGCAGTCTTTGATACCAATTTATAGCCTCCAGAAACCCAAAATGTCTACTTGATCTCTAGGACAAGAATGAGAGCAAAATGCCAGCCTACCTGCAGGAGAGGTCCCTGCTGGTGGCCAATGAGCTGCTACTCACCAGCCCCAACCCGTCGGCCTTTACAAATACTCTGCCTCACTGACTGGATCCTGCAAAGCTGAATCAGACCCTTGTAGCACAGCACAACTGGGATACACCTTTCTCCCAAAAGTTACTGTTCTTATCCCTTTCAACACAGCAACAACAACCACCGAAAAAAATGTTGGCAATTTTCCTGAAGTGGAAGACTCCAACAGCGGCAATAGCATTCTCTTCAAAATGATCCACCATCCATGGAAACAAGGCTTAACAAGCTTGCCTAGCTGGCTTCTTTGCAGAGGTATTTGCGTGGTACATAACAACATGTGGCAATTAGATACAATACTTAGGTATGGATCTGTGCAACCAGCCAACCACGATGTGTTGTAATGAAGGAGGGGAAAAGATGTTACAAATACACTAACTTCATCTACATTCAACAGGGAATATTATGAACTGGTATGTAAGACAGAACAGAAGAGCAAATATGGTCCATTGAGAGCAGAGTTTGTCCTACATGGTATGATTAATGGATAGACATGTAAAAAATATTGTATTTATTTCATTAGTACTTTTCAATTGGAGATAGCAGAAAGAATTAATGGGATAGCTGTGGTCATCTCCATATTTTGTATCACAATATCTTAAGCAGCAGTTTCAGATTTTGCTGTGCTTTAGCTGCTTCACAAAAAAGATAACATGAAAACATAGACAAGAGAATGAAAGATGGATGCATTCAGAGGGTTGTATAGATGTTTTTGTGAAAGTGTGGCAGGAAAACTTTGCCAGGTAACTGTACCAATATTGCTAAGAAAGGACAGAGCTACACAGTACAAATATATTATTATTGTGGTTTTACAATGTCGTGTCCCCTGACCAAGAAATGCATTCATGACAACATGCAGGAGAGGTGGGAAAAAAAGAGACAGTGGTATCTCTGATTTCACCAGCTGACTGGAAACCTACAGAAAGGAAAGGTTAAAATGTCACAGTGGCATTTTTTTTTTCGGCAGAGGAACCTGGCAGAGGAACTTTTGCTGTTGGTACAATTGCTGATGTGATCTGGAAAAACTGACATGAGGTTCCAATGGAGTTATTCCCAAATCATCCATGTGAAAAGAAAGCATCTGTGTTCTGTTTTCACCAGACCACAGTGCTAGTAAGCTAGGCGCCAAAGAAAGGAAAAGCTGTAGCATCATCATGTTGCATTGAAGACAACAAGGTTATTTCAGAAGACAGCAAGCCTGATATTAGTTCATATTATAATCAAAACAAATCAAGCATGGACAATTTGGATCACCTAACCAGGCTTTATACACGCAAGAGGAAAATTTGGTGGTAGCCAGTGGTAATACGATTCTGATGGGCTGCACTGAACGGCTACATTTGTCATTTAGTATTCAGAGTTCCCACGCTCAAATTCTGCAACATCCTGTGATTGCTGATTGTTTCTGTAGAAGTAGTCAACAACTAAATAGAGAGATGATAATCGAGGAGCTTTTCAAGCCACAGCTTGTATTGGATTTCAAGCATTTGGGACGGAAATACCAACCTGCTTGCAGCTGTTGCACTTGTTGAACAGCAGAGATCAACAAAGAATTAACACCGTCACTTGTAACCACACAGTAATGACAGAAAAGTGATGTCCACCCAAGTGTCATATAAAAAAAAAAAAGTTTATGAAATTTGTTGCAGAAATATAAAATAGCCTAAATAGCATGAATCGTGAAACAGTTCAACATGCACAGTTACATAAAAACAGCCACAAAATCTGTTATAAAAAAAAAAGGACCAATATAAAATATAGGTCTCTGCAATGATCCTGGATTAGAGCAAAGAGAATAAGCCAACTATTTTGGCCCCTATGGCTAAAGGGGAGTATAACAAATAGCAATAAAATAATCTATACAAGAAAAAGAAATAGAACTAAGGAAAGAAATGAAGATAGACACATAAGAGATGAGAGAAGGTGGTGACAGATGAAAGAAAGGGCAAATCAAAAACCTGCACACAGAACTTTTATCTTAGCAAATTTAATAAATGTCTTTGGGTTTTCTGTACTTACGAAAGAAACACTGCTGAACATTTGAGATTAAAGGACTGCTAATTTGAGCATAGGAAGTATATTATAGGACTAAATAGTCTGAAGGAAACAGTAGAGGAAGCCAACAAAAATTCACCAAAATGCACAGAGTCCTGCTAGGAGCTGCTAAATGGAGCTAGAAGCTTGATCTGATGGCCGCAGCACAAAGGCCTTAATCCACATTTATTGTTGCAAATCTTAAATTCTGCGTGGTAGAGGCTCAGATCATTTGTCTGGCTCTTTTGAAATTCACAGTGCCAGGCTGTGGGCCTCTGATCAGTCAGGGAATGGCACTTTTCCCACTGAATCACTAAGCCAATGACCCGTCATCCTGTCAGGGGCAGGGAAGGGCTGGTGCTGATGGAAGACGTGTGTTTGGATTAAGAAACCCAGCAGTTTCCCCTCAAAACAGATACATTGGCCCAAACACTCTGGCTAAGTGCAAGTACCATTGCATTCTGCCTACCTCAGTTTTCCCTGTGGTTTTAATTGAAAGGTCTGTTGCTTACTGCCCATCCTAAAATGTTGACTAATTCTGCCCTGCTTTTCTGGACAGCTGCTGTGTTATGGCCCAGAGGTAAGTGATGAAGTCATCTCTCCATACCCCACACTGGCTGTTTCACTTGGGTACAGAATGTCTTACTTAATGCTTGTAAAGCACTTGGAGATCCTTAAATGAAAGGCATAAGAGCACAAAATACCATCATCATTAGCTATAAGGGCCACTGCAGAGCAATGGAAAATATTCCTTTTCCCTGCCCATCTGGGGTTTTGCACACTGCCTAAGCAGTGCTCCCATCCCCTGCCAGCTCAGAGAGCAAGAGATCAAACCTGTGCCTCTGGCATAATAGTGCAGAGCACTAATTACAGAACTACCATAAAACATCTGCTGTAATGCATAACTATAATTCCTTGGCATGCACAAATACAGCACCTAGATGCTCAGAGCATAGCTCTGTAAGCGAATCATGTGAACCAGAGTGTAAGCAGCCCTCAAGTGAGTCTCGTCCCAGATGAAGGGAGGCAGAAGAGCACAGAAAGGCACCAACCCGTTGCGCAATCCCTTCATGCAAAGGAGTTGCAGCTGCAGGCTCTGCACTCAGAGAAACGCAGGAGCAAAACCGTTGAAGCTGCCATTTATCTGTTCCCAGAGCAAGGTCAACTACCTAAAAGGGAAGGAAGGCTGTACACAAGAGCATACAGATAGGCATCTTCCTTTCACGGCCCAGGGTGACCCAGAATTAATTGTTCACAAGACACCGTGAAGCCTCGCCCTGCCATGGAAGGCCTCAGAAAGATTATATCTGAAAATTAGTCATCCCCAAGACACAACCTCTCCAAGACTTCCCGTGGCCAGGCACAGCTTCCCAGTGCTTCCTCGCTGCCACTGCAGAGCTGTGTATAAATAGGACGTCTTTGCTCCAAGAAAGCACTGGCATAGACAAACAGGACGTTTAAGAATTAAAATAAAGCTTCTGTTCATACACATTTGGAAAGGGCTATTTCTCATTTATGCTTTGAGTCAGCAGTTAGTGACTGCAGGGACCAAGAGTATCAAATATTATGCTTTATTGCTTTTTAGGATTGGAGGGATATAGACACTTTCCTTCCAACATGGCTCTCTGCCTTAAAGGACTTGGGATGGCCTGTCTAAAAACTCATCCAATATATCAGGCTTATGAACTGGATGATAAACTCCAACAGGATGGAGTTTCAAGGAAAGTCATCAAATGTTCCCTCATTCCCAGCTGATGTGCATGGACTTGAAAAAGTGACACAGAAGGTGCCTGTGCTCTGCATCAGGGTCACAGGGAGAAATTATCTGCTGGAAACTTTTTGTTAGTGTGAAGCTTCTTTATGCTGCAGCCCTGATGTGTCAGAAAGTATCTGCTTCAGTGCCTGCAGGAAATACATGTCCTAGCCTATTACATCTCTCTTTTCATCAAAGAGGAAACACTTGTAGCAATCATTGCTATCATTTTAAAATATTATCACATTTTAAGCATCAACATTGAAGTAAACCTATAATAGGGACCAAACCCAGACCTTGCTTTGCAAGAAAGTGAGGGACAAATGAAGCCATTAATTTCACAATAACAATTTATGTGCTAATGTGACTAGCCCTGAAGACAATCAGGCCAACACGAAAAAAAAAAGAAAAAAAGAAAAAAGCCATAAAATGTCTCTGCAGCAGTTCTGTGAGCAAGTCCTATGGAAATGTTAAAGTGCACTGAGCTGCTCTGCTATAATCTTTACAGTAAAACTGGAAATGTAGACACTTCACTTATTCGTGCACAATGGTACTAGAGGAAACGTATAAGAAAGACTCTTCAGCCTGAAATGGAGATGAAACACTGGTTTTGATGCAAGGTTAATCAGAGAAATTGGAGGCTTTTATGCTGAGTTGCTTGGAGTTGTTTTGTCTGCATAGAAGCACCTTTAGAAATGTCAATGTAAAAATAAGAAGCTTTCACAATGCCAAAATTCAATATCAAACAAGACTGGCATGTTTGTTCGAATTTCTGTGCTGGCTGTATCATATTAATCTGAAAAATCTAACTACAAAAATTCTGCCTACAAAATCTGAGGAGCATACCAGGCATGTGAACAGACCTTTAACTGCGTTACACTGTCAGTGCATCTAGAGGGGAGGCACTGTGGGAAAGACAGGAGAACTTCAGTAACAAGTTGAAACTATATTTGCAACTCGATGAATAAACTAAGAACAACCCTTCTGTAGTTTGCTACAGAATGTTTATTATTTTCATTCGTGTCTCTGATAAATTTATTTTCACTAAAGAAATGTTATGTTCTCTTCCTCTTTGTATGAGGCAAAATAATATTCTTGAATTGGAGACCTTCATCAAAAAAGAAATAAATGTGGCTCTTCAACACATTTCTACCATCCAAATTGAAAGTATCTAGAAGAAATTAGGCACCATCTTTGTAACCAAAAATAAGCTGTAACATTAACGAAGGGAAGTTTGTAATGAGCGTAGACAGAAAATAGTAAAATATAAATGCGTTTTTCTGCTTTCCTGAGAGAGAATTACTGGTGCTTCCTGAACACTTCTCAGTTTATTCTGCTGACCCAAAGGTCCTTCCCTTTCATCTTTTAATATTAGATTTTGGGGGATTCAATTGACCACAGTGCTCCATTGCCTAAATCAGTCAGCAACCTAGTATGAAAGGAGTCAAGAGAAAAAAATATTTTAAAAGGTGTTGCTTCCATAAAAGCCAGAGATAAAGAGATTTATTGCTTCTGTGCTCACCACTGACCCAAATCTATTGAAGACTGGATATGATGGTGTATATGTGTACATGAGAAAAGCAAGCAAGAAAAAAGATCTTATCTTAGATAAGTATATGTAGAAAATGCATTTGGAAATCGTCAGTTGGGACCATATAGATTCACAGATGTCACCATATAACTTATTCTTTTTTAAATTAATCAGTGAAATTCAGTAAGTTCTTCCAAATGAAAGAATATACAGAAGAGAAATAAGAATACCATATAAGATGACTGTGTTAGAATATAAAAAAGGAAAGAATTGTTTAAAGTATCTCATAGTAATATGATGTCAAACCATTAAGGCCATGGACCATGCTTTGCTTGAGGTCTTTGGTGTTCTTTCAGACACAAGGAATTTATCAAAACCTGCAGAAACTGCATATGTAGCTTGACACTGAACCCTGTGAGCTGCTGAGTATTAAGGGAGATCAGTACATTTCTTAAAGTTACTTTTGTGAATTTTTAGTTTTCTTTAGAGAATATAGAGAAAACAACTAAAATGGTGATTGTTTTAAATACAACTCTATCCAGCAAGGAAAAACAGGTAAATAGAGAGTAATTTGGGACAGGATAAAATGACAGGATTAACTGTTCTTAGAAAAGGAAGGATTGAGAAGAACAACAAAGTAAAAATAGTGACTTTCATGAAGGAGGCTAATATATTCAGAGAACCGGTAGACCATAGCCTCATAGGGAAGAGATAAGCCTAAAGAAATTCTGGAGAGCTAACAATTCCTTAAAGAAATTATAACAAAGGCACAGAAGAAAACTAACCTAGTGTAAAGGAGGGACAGAAAATTTAATTAGACCCCCATTGGCTAAATCACAAGCTCTTCATTGACCTCATTTTAGAGGAAGCCACACAAGATTACTAAGGATGGGAATAAAAGAATAGCGTTAGTATATAGGGGCAATGTGAAAGACAGCTTGCTAGCAAACAATGTAAAAGATAACAAGAAATCATCTTAGAAGTACACTAACATGAGTAAGGCTAAAAAAAAAAAAAAAAGTTGACCTCCTCTTCAGAGAGAGAGGATGCACACAAAGTTGAAGTACTGCATGCCTTTTTGCTGTCAGTCTTCACTAGAAAAATGATGCAAAATTGATGTCAGCAGCAAAAGGCTAGAGTAGGGAATAAACACCTCAGAGAGACTTATGATTTGTTTTCAGACTCCATGAGCCCAATAAACTTCATTTTCAGGAATTTAGACCATCTGAAAGTTCTTTCACATTAATGGCTAGTTTTGAGAATCTCTGGGAAATGGGTAAAACTCCGGAAAACCGGGATAAATCAAATATAACATGTATTTCTGAGACAGAAAAGGGAAGTGGTAGAAATTTACATCAGACACCTTAACCTAGTACCTAAAAAACTATCAGCGCAAACAACTTTTAAGAACTAGCAAGGAAACAAGGATATGAGTAAGTGTGAAGAACGAGTTTTATCAAATCTATCCAGTATCTTTTCATGGTGGGATAACAGGTCTTCTGACCTTAACTCTTCTGTGAGAGGGAGACTGGTAAACATCATGCACTGATTCTGTGCTGCTTATCAGGAAGTCAGAGGCAGCAATGAAGGGAACCAAAGTCTAGCTCAACAACATATGTAACATTTCCTGGGCTGTCTTCAGGGTACTTATCAGGTGTTCACTCTCAAAAATAAAAAGATGCATCAGGATTAGTCCAATGGGTACCAGTTTTGATTCAATACTTTCAATAGTGGTTTGAGCAATGGAACAGAACTGGTCTATCTGTTAAATATAAAGGTGACATGAGAGAGGCAGCAAGCACAATATAAGACACCATGATTTAAAATTATCTTGTATATTGGAAGGCCACCTTTTTTTTTTT
>NW_008824791.1:6337992-6352861 GCF_000699105.1 Pygoscelis adeliae
ACCTGCTAAAAACAAATACATGGTATTATAGTGGATCACAGAAAGAACATGAATCAGCAGTGTCATTCTCCGGCAAAAAAAAGGTGGACATTGAAGCAGGATTATAGACAACAGCATAAGCTGTACTGATTCTGTTTCCTAGCTTTCACTCATTTTGCTGTAGTAATGGGTTCAGCTTTGAGTATTGCCCTCCAAAAACATGTGGGTTGCTTGCAGAGATTCCTGAGGATCAGAGATCTAAGATACATAACCTACAAGGAAAGGCTGAACAAACTGGGGTTGCTAACTGCAAAAGTCTTCAAGTATATTAAAGGCTTTTGCAGAGAGAGAGAGAAGGAATAATTTATCCTCCATGTTCATGAAGAAAAGAACAAGAAATAATAGGCTGCAACTTCAGCCAGGGAAATCCACTTTCCATCACCAGAATTTTTTAAGAACAGGCAAGATAAGCATTTTTCAGGAAATGCAGACAAAGTTTGTCTTGTCATTTTCTGCGGTATCTTCCCTCAGGGCATCCTGAAATCCCTTTAAACCCTGTAATCCATGATCTGAAGTCAGTTCCCTGACCATTCAAAATCTTTACTAAGTCACTATATTTCCTTTTGCTACTCTGAGAAAATGTGGTGGAAATATTTTTTAAAAGGTTATACTTTTTGGTAACTATTCTAATTACTATTGCCAGATATGAATAAGAGAGCGTCTGCTGGAAACGTGACTTGGGTCTATGTCTGTTCGTGATGAGACTTTCCATTTCTACTGTGACATTTTCTAGTTGAGAAAAAACAAACTTCATAAAAAGGGGAAAAAAAAAAAACAACAAAAAAGCAGCATCTTTCAAACATTGACCTCATTGACCTCAGAATGTTTTTTGCTCCTTACAAAGGCAAAAACATTGGCACTTTCAACCTCCTGTAACCAAATATCTGTTCTCTGTTGCAGGAAATAGTTCATAATCAACAGAATTTATTTTTCTTATTATTTAAATAAATTCTCCTGTGTTCCATCCTACGGTAATCACCCCACAGTCCTGAATATTTCATGTATTCACAGAAGCATTGTCTAAATGAGAGCATGTTTTCTCTTTCCTATCATTTAGGTTGAAGCAATACCTCTGTTCACTTTTTTTTTTTTTTTAAGTTATTCATATGCAGAAAGCTAAGACAGGTGCAACCTGAGAACACCACTACTGGCTATCTAGAGATCTGGTAAACAAAACAAAATCAAATGTATAAGGAATGGAGAAAAAGAACACACACCTGCCAAATAGTCTACTATATCACTTGCCACATGTCCTTGTTTGAAATTTTACATTCACGGCTTCTAAATATTAATATTGTTTTTTATTACTAGCATATTGGTCTGTATCTTCCACTCCCCCGGAGGTTGTCTCAATACACATTGGTAAACATCTCAGGAGAGTTTATCCAAAATATTTCTCATGTGAAAGAAGAAAAACTAAAGAGTTCTAAGAAGAACAGAGTTAGCTCTCTGCCCAAGAACGAGTGTCTTTCATACAAAAGCAGATACTGTATACACATGCTTTTAAAGAATTCCTGAATTTAAATGTTCTGGACAAATTTCTCACATGCAATTCTTTCTTAGAAGATGAAGAGGATATATAATCAGTAACATCAGCATGAAACTTATTCCAATTCCCTCCTGCCCCAAATGTTCTAACAAGATGACCTCTTTTACCACGGTTTACCTATGAATACACACCATTATTAAAAACTTACTGTGTTTATGTATGTGCAAATTTTACTTTAAACTATATCATTCTAAAAATCTTCAAAAACACTTGAGCAACAACAAAAAATTCCATTTAATTTTAACAAAATACTTTGTTCAACCCAAAAGAAATGTACTATGATGAAACTGTCAGTTATTTAAAAGCTTTGGTTTAAAGCTGGAGCATGTGCAAAGGTACTGAAAAGGAAACTATATGCACTCTTCATATTCACAGCTACAAATGCAGTAGATATTGCAAATTTGGCAAACCTACCAGTGTCAAGGAGCTCCCAGACAAGTATAGTAGCTGCCTTGAGCCATATAAGATGACTCCAGGATGGTGCTGACTATTGGAAAACTTCTTACCCTGCCTGTGATTGAAATACATGTACTTGGGGAAGAGGTCCTGAAAATGGTGCGCTCCTACTTTAAGAAGAGTTTCCACTCCTAGTCATTAACTGAGCAGCTCTTCAGCTGGTTGTTCCAGCCAGGGCAAAAGGACCATCAGGATCCAGAGACTGCACCTCCTGCCCCTCAACTCCCACAGTGGTACTGCACTGAGGATGTCTCTATCAGAAAGTCAACTCGGCTTTTGTTGTTACTGTACCTCATTGCATCTTACGGCATACGAAGGTTGCTGGAATGCAAAGACATGAAAAGTCATCAGGACAGCAAAGGTGCTGACAACTGGACTGGGATGAGATAATGTGAAAATCTGTGAAACCAGTGAGATGTGGTGGAACAGCATTGGCAAATGCTGACAGAAGAATATATCTGCTGAAAGGATATGCTTGCTAAAACAGTGAGTGACAGGATTGCCAAGGAGAATTAGATGGCTGGGTCACTGACCAAACAACAGGAAAGTTTCATGGCTATAAGATTACGCATGACTAATGTTGAGACAGGAATGGAATTTGCTCAAGAGGAACAGTGTTAAACTAGCAGGAAATTAGGGAAGACAGCAATGGCATACACCTGTTCAAGTTGCAGGCTCAGAAAAATATCAACCAACAATTTATTACTTGTTTATATAAAAGATGAAGCCAAATAATGACCCAGAGGTACTTAGATTAAATTCAATTTGCAATGAGTTTCTAGTCTCAAGAAACTGGAGACAAGACGAAAGAGATGAAGATTAATCTGGCTGCTTTAAGAATGTAAAAGTTTTAAACAGAAAAGGGAGATCAAGAAATACCAGACTGCAACTGAAATAGCCTACATCCATCTTTAGTATAAACCACTATTCGTTCTGCCAATATCAGCATACAGTGGCTATAGTGCTCCATTGACTCTTACTACCCTATGAAGATTCCATCAGTCAGGCTCTTCTGGTGGAGGCTTGACACGAGAAGGAAGCAGAAGTTCTGTTTTAGCTGCAAAAATTAGCATATCAGAGACAGCAAGTATATAAAGAACCTGCACTTGCTTTGAGACAGAGGAAACGAGAAAAGGTTTGAGCTGGGGACTGTGCTGGTGCTAGAGGTGGTTTGCTTCATTAACCCCTCAATGACGGAAATGGTGGGCAATAGCAGAAAAAAATGTAAGTGGAAACAACTCTGTGCTGGTTTTGGCTGGGATAGGATTAAGTTTCTTCATAGTAGCTGGTATGGGGCTGTGTTTTGGATTTGTGCTGGAAACAGTGCTGATAATACAGGGATGTTTTCGTTACTGCTGAGCAGTGCTTACACAGAGTGAAGGCCTCTTCTGCTTCTCACCCCACCCCACCAGCGAGTGGGCTGGGGGTGCACAAGGAGTTGGGAGGGGACACAGCTGGGACAGCTGACCCCAACTGACCAAAGGAATATTCCATACCATATGACGTCATGCTCAGCATATAAAGCTGGGGAAGAAGGAAGGGGGACACGTTCGGAGTGATGGCGTTTGTCTTCCCAAGTCACCGTTACACATGATGGAGCCCTGCTTTCCTAGGGATGAGACGGCTGAACACCTGCCTGCTGGTGGGAAGTAGTGAATGAATTCCTTGTTTTGCTTTGCTTACATGCGCGGCTTTTGCTTTACCTATTAAACTGTCTTTATCTCAACCCATGAGTTTTCTCACTTTTACCCTTCCTATTCTCTCTCTCATCCCACTGAGTGGGGGAGTGAGCGAGCAGCTGTGTGGTGTTTAGTTGCCGGCTGGGATTAAACCACAACAATCTCATGGAGAGATGACAAGAAATCAGAATTAAGATGAAATATGACAGGGAAGATTTCAGAGAAAGGAAAAAACCTAAGGAAGAAGATGCAAATAGGAACTGACAGTGAGGAACTGCTTGGGATGGTAAATGAGCTCAGTGGAAAGCAGTGTGGCACTCGCTGGGCTGGAACCACTGAATTATGGAATTACGCTCCCAGAACTCGGCACCGCAGCATCCTTTCCCAGCTACCTGAGCAGCTCTAGATTTATTACACTGTACAGCTCCCTACCTTTCCTAGCCTGTCCTTGTAAAAGCATCGAAGTCAATGCTGAATGGAAAATTAACTAACCCCTCTCTCATCTTGTTTTTTTTGTTTCTCATTAAATTAATGAGAAAAGGTAAATGTTATTTTCTCCCTTTCTTTCCCTCTCTTCACCAATTGTTGACATGTCAGGTGCTAACAGTAAGAAGATTTAATTCAGAGCTTTATGCTCTTTTTTTAGAAGCCAGCAGCCTTCACAGGTGCTAGCAGGAACTATTCAAACTGCAGCACTTCTACTTTCAACTAGTGTTGTGACCCATGTCCATAAAACACTAAAGAAGAATTTAAAATGAAAGGCAACGGGGTGCTTATGAAAGCATTTATTTCCAGGGTTTAGTAGTATTCTATGCTAAGTTCATACGAGGGCAAACCTTTCCTGGGACAATTTCGTACAACTCTGACGTGGAAACTCTGGAAACATAAATAGAAAATTCACAAGGCTGCAGATGGAATTTGCTCCACATTATTCAAGAAGAACCTTGGTAAGCCCTTCTCTTTTTGAAAGCGGTGAGAAGAAGGGAGGGAGTTCGGCTTGTTCAGCCTTCAGTGGGTTTCTTTGTTTCAGATTTTTTTACTGAGCGTGATTCTAAGAATACTGAAACTGTCCAAGTAGAGAAAGCAATGGTTTTTTAGGACATTGAACAAGGCAGATGCATTTTGTGGAAAATGAAGACCGTGCTCACCTTTCCTTCATCTTGTTTCTCTCTGTATTTCATCTGGTCTTTCCTCACAGAAATAAAAAGTATGGACACCACCTGTGTGGTTCTTCTGTTTTAATATATTATTTTGCCAGGGAAAATAAATGATATGAGACAGGAGGTTTCATTCAGCTGGCTACTACCATTTTCACCAAGGTGGGACCATACATTTAGGCATGTCATTTCAGACCAAGCATTCTCACATCCATTCATCATTTTAAGGAATCTAGGATTTATTCAATGTCATTACTCTCAGCCTCAGGACTGAGGTTTGTATGATGCCCTGACTCTTCCTCCTCCTTTCCCCAAAGGATCACATGCTACAAGATGTTTTAAGACAGAGGTAAAAACCTCATCCTTCCCAAAGCAAAATTCAACTCTTACAAAAAAGTGCCAGATTTGATTTATTGGAGTACAGTCTGAGACAAGCACAGGGCACAGATTTCTACAGCAACCTGGCTTTTAGCAGATACAGCACTTGGCTCTGCTGTTGTCTCTCTTTCTCTGTGCAGAGTGCTTGAAGTAGTGCCGTACAGGCTATGGTAAATTATGCTTTTTGTTTCATGGCTTTTCAGTGTGAAGCAACCCCACTCAGAACTCAGCAGGCGCCTCGGTGCCTACCAAGTCCCTGCAAACATAGCAGATCCAAAGCCACCGCCTCTGTAGGGGCAGAGGGTCCCAGCCCCACCAGGGCAAGGCATGCCACCTTATGCTGGGGCTCATGGGCCCAAGTGAGACACCTGACCCCCTACCTTCATGTCCCAATTCATCACTCTCTCTGAGAGCAAAACACTGCCAAGGAAACCCTGGTTTTTGTTAGAACTCGGCATCCACCTTGCCTAGTGTAGGGCTGTGGTTCTTGGCTCTATTTGGATGCTTGAAAAATGCCACCTGGAAGAGGCTAAATCCTCCTGATGCAGCTCTCCAGCAGGGAAGTTCCTAAGGTGATGGAGCTGGGAACATCTGGGCACCGCTACTCTGACTCTGCTCCAGGCTGGGCACCCCCCATAGGTATGGTTCCTGCCATTGCCTAGGAATCTATGTGGTCTTTTTCTCTCTTCTATATTTTCTCTAAATTTATAAAACCTCTATTCCCTCTGGTTCCTCCCCAGAGTTCTGGAAGGTCTGCTCCTGTGCTGAAGCACACAGAGTGACATTCTGGTACCATGAAAGTCAACAGCAAAACTCTCAATGGCTAATTAGAATCAGCATTTAGTTTAACTTTACCTTACTTTTAGTAGAGAGTAACTCTCTACCTTTTCAGGGGTAGGGACACCAGGGAATGCAAAATCCTGTATTACAGATACCTACACATCGTAGAGTTTGGCAACAAGGAAAACTTAACTCATATTTTCCTTCTGTTTGCATTCCCTTCAGATTTATTTAATCTTTTGTTGTTTTGGGGTTGTGTGGTTTGTTGGGTTGGGTTTTTTTTTTTTTTTTTTTTTTCAGATTACAAAACCTCTTTTAAGTAATCATAAAAGCTCTTGAAGAGTGAGGCTGTTTATCTTTCCACAGAATTAGTATAGCACAGGTTGCTTTCCTGTGCAGCTGGAGGCATCCACTTTTAAGTGAAAGAGTGGCTCATTCTCCTCAGCCAGCCAGTCCTCAGCCAAGAATCTAAACAAAGGAAAATAATTTTTGTGTTTATTTGAAATGTTATTCCCCACGTTACATCACACATTCACATTGCTGTATAGGAACAATAGGAGACATACCCTGCCCCAGGGAAGTTAAAAATAATGCTTTCACAGTTTTTCTTCCCCTCCCCAAGAATTGCACACTAGTTATTATAGAAAAATATATTAAGAGCTAAACATTACGGGGGGATTCAGGTTGAGGAACAATGCACTTTCCTCCGCCCACACACCCTTTTCTGCTTCAGGGGCAAGAATACCTACTCCCATCCCCTGCTGGCTATGAAGAGAAAAGAAGGGATATAGGAGGGAAACAGAGTCTTTGGGATGAACTGAGCCATTATTTCTTCCCACCTGAGCTACAGAGGGGCTGCTACGCTCAAAAACTGGGAGGCAGCTGCAGAGACAGCCCTTTGCCAGCAGGCCTCTGCTCTGCCTCTCCCTCCACCTCTGAGCACTCATGCACCCAGTGTGGGAGCTGGTGCCTGCAGACACCCGCATCAGGTCATCATCCGCATAGGAAGAGGGGCAGCAAATCTACAAGGAGCAAGAGGGAAATCCTGAGGGAAAGAAAAGGTGAAGAAGAGATTGAGGGCTGGGGAAGGACAATAAGTGGAAAGAGCATCAAGACTTTCAAGATAAAGAGAGCAGGATGGACTGAGTGAGAATAAGGGGAAAACATAGATGAGAATAAGGGTCTTTAAGACAAAGACTGAGATTTGGAAGAAGAAAATGAGACAGGGCACACCAACAGATCATGAAAATGTTTTGGAGAGTCAAAGGCCTTTCCTCACCTCACCCCCCTCCCCACCCCCTTTTTTTTTTTGTTTAGGAAGTTATTACAGGAAGAAGAAGACAACATTGGGAGACTGAGTAGAAACAAATTAAAGGCCACAACTTAAAAAAAGAAAAAGAAGTAGGAAGGGCCCAAACATAGCTTTCTTAAAGAAGATAGTGAAAAATAAACTTGTGGAGTGCACCAGTGGTCCCGGGTTCTTTTTACCTACTGACTGTGTATGATACATCCTACTTACTATCTATAAGCATTTCGGCCAAAATCACTCCACTGATGCAAAGTTGTTTGTGTGATAGTAGATGTTATCTGCGCTAAGGTCCGACAACACTTTAACACTAGCTAGCCAGCTGCAATCATGCAATGGATAGGAATTAACGTGTTTGAAGCAGTGGCTTGAAAAAGTTGAAAGTACTACAATGGACATTTTTATACTTTTCCTACAGGATAAGCAGTTGCATATAGTTGCAGAAGGGGATTTTCTTTCTAACTGGGGAAAAAAAAAAGAAAACAACAAATGTAAAACCAGTAGGGAAAAAAAAATAATCCACTGTACATTCTGATCAGCATGTTTAAGAAGAGAAAAGACTACTTGTTGACTGTCCCCTTCGCTTCCCCTCTCCAACTCACTGATGAAAGCAACTGAGCAAACAGGAGTCGGAAAAAAAGTTTGCAGTTTACTACAATAGGGTAGCAGTAAATGCTTTCCCCCTCCAAACAAGAAGAATGAGCAATGATTCAGAGAACTGTCTAGATCACAGTGATTCCTGGACCTTCTTAGTCATACAGTATTTCAGGCTACCCCTAAAATGCAGCTTTTGTTGCTGAACTTTTAGATCAATTCCTTTGATACTTTCTTGAACTGAGGTAGGTAGGTATGTTCTTTGATTTCTTGCATCAGGCTACTATTTAATATAAAGAAACCCTATATATTTCAACAAGCAGTGAGTTTGAGGTCATTATTAAGATGCCAGAAGTAACTAAAGAGATTATCGAGTGGGCATGTATCTTTGCCTTATTTAGAAAATCATAAGGAATTTTGTTATGCTTATTTGCACAATAAAGTGAAAGCAAATGTGAAATGCAGTTATAAGTCTCATCTCTCTGCTAAAAGGAATATTCACTCTTTTTTCCTTATTTGTTCAACCTGTGATTAAGATTTCTGTCTCAATTTTTTTTTTTTCCTGGATGAAATTTATTATCAACATTCACTGTTACATGTTACTTGACCATATTAGGCTTTAGAATATATTTATGGAGCTTTGGTGAGTAAACAGACAGACTTCATTTATTAAAAAAAGAGAAATCCTGCAAATCAACAATCAACTGCAATTAGAAATATTAACTAGAACCAAAATAATGACTCTTCACAGACAGTTAATGTATGCTGTAAAGACTTTTTCACAATATTTTTAGTATGCAGTGCAATAGCTTGCTAATGCTGCATGATACTTTTAAATATGAAAATGTATATTGAGATGACATATAAAAGTGCTACATGATGTTTGTCCTTGGATTAAAGGTTCCTTATTTGTTTGCAGTAACATAAGAAATTATAATGGCTCCTGAAAAACTGATATTGTTTGTCATGTCACAGGTCCATTAAGATTTTCCTCTCTTCTGCAACTTGTAATACAAAAGGAGACATAAAATTGCATTAAATCAAATCTTAGAGGCTTAGCTCAAACTTTAAAATCAAAATAGTTGACATAATACTTCATAAGTCTTTAGATGTGGGCAGAGCAATGAGTAATAAGCAACAGGTTTGGATCTTGTATTCAGCTTAGAAATTACTTCAAGGTACAGTCTCATACAGAGCACATTAACATTTAACCTTCAAGTAATAAAGGCATGAAGGTTTATTATTCAAAATCAGCTTGGAGAGCAAACACGGCAGTTGTCATCTTGCAAGGCAAAAGTGGAAAAATTGGAACATTTAGCATGCAGGATCTCCCATTCTTAATCAGTAAAAATACATGCTTAAATTTCCATTCACCTTTCCATGCTGGGAAAGAGCATTCCAATCGCATTAATGCTGACAGGAAAGATGAAAGACTAGTAGTGCCTCACCTGGAAGACCTACACAGTGCAAAAGTACTAGAGTCTGGCATTTTCTTTTGGGTACAAATATGGCAATCCAAAAGGAAACATTAGGCTACTGAGGACTGAATTCATCTAAACAAAAAGGTTTATTGATACACCTGTAAGACCCTGTGAACATTGTATCCAGTAACACAGGGAAATGTGAGATCAGAAGTTATTGACCCAAATTTGGAACATTGCAAATGGTGTCTTAATGGCAAGTCATTCTGGTTTTCTGTCTTTTGCACTTTTTCTTGCTCGCTCTTTGCTTTTCCAAACACCCACGAGACTTAGGGCAGACGTGGAATTGAGCTTTGGCTCAATTCTAGGAATTGTCTTCTCTGGTTGCAAGTCTCAGGAGTTGCCCAAAGCACTGCCACAGTCCTCACAGATTAACTTTTGGCTAGTTAATAATCTTTGATCATAGAATCATAGAATAGTTTGGGTTGGAAGGGACCTCTAAAGATCATCTAGTCCAACCCCCCTGCTGTGGGCAGGGCCATCTTCAACTAGAGCAGGTTGCTCAGAGCCCCGTCCAGCCTGACCTTGAATGTTTCCAGGGATGGGGATCCAAACCATTGTCTGAACACTATTTAATTCATATCCTAACTATGACAACAACTTGCATGCTCTCATTCCATGTCTGCTCCTGAATGCTCCTACAGCGTATGCATCTCCAGCAAGAGAGATGTATTCTGCTGTAATACCTTGAGAGGGAATTTTGGGAGAGAGGGTGAAGAGTGAACCTTGCTCACAGCTGCTTTTGTAGTCTCCCAGGAAGGTAAAAATACAAAGTAAGAGTTATCAGAAAAGCATTCTTTCAACTCAGCTAATGTAAGATCTGCAGTAGCACTTACATGCACACAAACAGTGTAAAAAAAAAAAAAAAAAAAAGTATTCCACAAGCTATACACAAATCTAAAGGAATTAGCAAAACATTTTAGTTTTGTCCCATAACTGCAAAGTTAACAAAACATGTCATTCTCCACCATGTCTTTCCATGCATTTATAGGGACAGGGAAATTAAAGTAATTTAAAAGATGCCATCTTTGTCCAGGCAAAATCTTCTCAGTGACCTTCTACGCAAAAAAATGAGATGTGACAGAGGGCAACAGTTTGCCAGCTTATCAGCATTGTGCCCTGGACATCATAACAGTTTTTTAAGATCTATTGGTGTACAGTACTCTGTGAGGAAAGACACCACTTCCCCGTTTCCATGGAAGCGGCTATTTCAGTCCCTCTCTCAGCAATTCTGTCTTCAGAATAACAAGCAAAACCCAACCATGTAGCCAAGCTAACGATAGCAAGGATTTGTCCATCAACCTCTAGGAACAGACGTTAGGGTAAAAGCATAAAAACATTTTTGCATTTTGCACAGCCATGGCATATAATCTTTAAAAACAATCTATATGTCACAGTTGGCTGGCATCAACATGAGACCCCCATCGCTGGCACTTTGCTTGAAGTCAGTGAGACAATGGATGTGCTGAAAGAACAATCATATTTCTAACTGTTTATAAAGAAAAAAAAAAAAGATAAACTGAGTATAAAGAAAAAAGGGAAAAACTTTTTTTCATAATGCCAAACATCAAAACCAAATTATTTGGCTTTTAACTGTGTAAATATCAAGAATCAGAATATCCTCTATGAAGTAGGAAGAACTAAAAAAAAAAAGGAGGGGAAAACATGTAATAACAGTAGCAGGGTTATTTGCATTCTTTCCTGCAAAACTTGTAATGCAGTCAGGCACTGAATTCCACAAGCAAAATCCCCCATGCTTCGGCCATACCGGAGATGGTCTGAACTTTGTGTAACACGAGCATACACACACTAATCTGAAAAGACTGCACAATTAGAAAAACTGTTCGATAAAAGTCAGCCTGGAAATCAATTATAGTTAAAACAATATATACTGCAGGAAAAATGGCAATGTGGTACCTGGTAATAATTGCACCTGGATGAAAACCCTAGAAACAGGAGTTCCTTAACCCATAATTCCACAAAAATAAGCTTGTCAAAATAGTTTTTTCCATAGTATATATTATGCTACACACTATAATGAAAAAAAACAAACCCATTCCAAATAACCAAGACAAGGTGGAAAAAGTCCTCCGTAGTTTGAAATTGATTCTTGATTAAACAGACAATTTGGAGGTTCACTATTCTCGTAATTACAATTGCGGTTGGTAGTCCCAGTTTGTATAAAAATATCTGTGCAATTAAGTGTATTGTTATAATTCCAAAAGTTAATTTCATATCTTTTAAACCTAAAAATGTCAGTCATACAGCCTGGAAAAATAAATAAATAAACACACACACACAAAAAACCCCAAACAAACAAACAAAAAAATCACCCAGAAAAAAACCCCCAAAATACCCAAACTTACACTGAATGCTTATTTTTGTTATTGCCTAAGTTGGGTAAGAATTATATCACAGTTATATTCATTTTTTGCCTCTTAAAAATAATGTTGCACTAGCTACCTGAGATTTTCTAAAACAGAATAAAGAAATAAGGGGAAAAAAACAACAACAGGGTTATGAGCATCTATTTATCAGCCTGACCTGAGATAATATTACTTTCATTTGCTCTCCTTTCCTTGTTGAGAGTTGTTGGGAACAGCCCTAGTTTGTGCCCAAATGTCAATGACCCCTAACAGATGTTTTAGTAAGTGAGAACAGCAAGAGCACATTAACAAAGCAACCCAGTTATCTTCCCTGCTGGGGATGCTGATGAATGCCGATATAAAACTACTTTAGTCCCACTTCACCTGAGCATCACAGAACAACAATACTCTATGGACTGATCTCTCTCTTCTACTTCCTGAGCTCCTAATGCTGTTGCTACATATTTCTATGTTTTTGAAAGAGCAGAGTTCTAACACCAGCTAAAAAAAAAAAAGGTTGGGGGGGAAGTGCATCAGGAACAGTGGGCAAGGAAAATTAAAGTATTACTCATTTAGACCCATGAAGGTCAGGAGGAGACAAGAAAAAGCTTGCTGAAGTTGGAGTTTGATTGCTGTGGGTTTTTAAGTCTTGTGTGTTTCAAACAAGGTACAAAAAGTTCCTTGCCTAATCAATAAAATAGACACAAGCAATGGGACAGAATTTCTTTGCTCAAGTATTACCACTCTTTGAATAGTTTTTGCCAGAAAGGGTCTCCAAAGGCTTGCTTTCAGAGTCAGTTTGCAAGGACCCTTCTGCCATCCTCAGATCTTTGCTGACTTCTCGACAATATTCAGGCTGCTGCACTGACTTCTCCACTGCATCCAAGGGCTGGCTGGTGCTGCTGGTATTTGCAACAAGAGTTGGCTTTCTGTGACAACAGGACTCTCTTTGAAGAGTGAGGAACTGCTGGGGAGTGGCAGGATGCCCCTGGCAAAGTGAGGCAGGCACGCCCTGGCTGAATTGGGAAATCCTGAGGCAGTCCAGAGGTGAAAAGCAAGCATAGGGAAGGCAGGAACAGGGAGAGGCTACGAGAGAGAAATCACCCATGTGCAAGTTTGGATTCAGGATAGGCAAAGCTTGGCTGGAGTGAAACAGCTGAGAGTTGAGCAGGGCAACAAGGAGGGAGTCTACAGGTACCTCGGCAGCAAAATCAAGGTGTAGGAAAACATGAGCTTGCTGCTGAATGGGGAGTTGGCCTATATAAGAAAAAAGTTGAAAAGGCCAGGGTACTTAATGCCTTCTTTGCATCAGTCTTTACTGAGGAGGTCTGTTCTCAGCCTTAGTGTCAGGTGGGGTAAACAGGAACTACCAGACAGAGAAGAATCAAATTATGGGATGCTTGACTAAGCCAAGTGTACACCCATCCATGGAACAGGACAAAGCATACCAAAGCATGCTGGCCAATATCGCCATGATGCCATTCTCTATCATCTTCAAAAGTCTGTGCTGACTTGCGTGGTCCCCAATGACTAGAAAAAGGCAAATGTTACTGCCATCTTAAAAAATAAAAAAATAAAAAAATAAAAAATCAGAACAGCAGGACTAGGATCCAGGGAACTACGAGCCACTAAGGCACCCTTAAGTCCCTGGGAAAATTATTTATTTGGCAAGTCCTCATGAAAGACGCTTCTATGCATGTGAAGGACAGGAAGGTGATTGGGAACAGTCAGCACAGATTTACAAAATTGCACTTGAGCAGCGCGATTACCTGCTATGATGAAACGACTGGCCCTGTGAACCAGGGGACAGCAGAGAATGTAATTTAGTTTCAGTTTCTAAAGACTTTAACCAGTGTCACCTAGCAGATAAGTTACAGTGACTGGGACTGAATGGGTGGTCTGAGGTGACTAGACTGGCTGGACTTTTAGGGTCATCAGTTTGAAGCCTAATTGCCAGTCAAAACTTTTTTTTTTTTTTTAATGACTAGCATATCTTAGGGTTTCATAGTGGAGCTGATAGTGTTAAATATCATCACCTGTGAGCTGGATGACAGGGGGGACTGACCCCTCAGGCGGTTTGTGGATGGCACCAGGTGGCAGAAAAGTGCAGGGCTGCCACCATGACAAGGTGGGAGAAAGGGCCAACAGGAATCCTGAGGAGGTTCCAACAAGGACAAAAGGAAAATTCTGCACCTGGGACGAATAACCCCAGGCAGCAGTACAGGCTGGGGACTGACAGGCCAGAAAGTGGCTTTGCAGTGGAGGCGACTTACATTATTTACAGCGTAGCAAGTGCCTCTTCCATCTACTATCAATAAAGCGGGCCTACTTCATATACCAGCTTCAACTTTTCATTCCATTTCCCAGCCTAAAAATAAGTTGCAGTAATCTGATAAGGTGTCAGAAGGAAAATGAATATCAGAAAGAAAATCTGTCATAATACAGAATAGAAGCAACTAGAGCAATATATTTCCAAGGTTTTCTTCCTCTCTTAAATTCTGAGGCTGCTCATCTGAACTAGTCAGAAAGGGGAACAAAAAAAAAAAAGCAAAATCCAACAACAACAACAAAATCTGATGACCCACGACAACCAGAAAGACAGTGAACAAGATGTGAATGAAACATTTATCAGGTGCCAAATGGTAGACGTGCCAGATAGTTATTTGAAAATAGGATCTTATCCTACCTTATTCTGTTGATACCATCACTTTTATAACTTATCATTTCTATTAGACAGTGTATACCTGTCTTTTACTTCTCATCTGAGAATGTTTAATCAACTTTGATATTTAGAGAAAAGAGACTGGGCTGACCAGTTTGCAGTTCATAAGCTTTACTAGGTTTCAGTAGAAATTTTATACAAATTTATGTCTATATCACACTGAATTTTGCATGCTAGACAGATTGAGTTCATGTTCTGTAAGTTTTCCAAAAAGCAGAACTAGCATCAAAGTAAAAAGGGCCCAGCTTCCTGTTCACTTTGTAGTAGGCTTGCATTTTCAAACACAGTGCATAATCATGAGTGAAAAAATGGATGGAGTCAGCCAGAATTATTTTTGTAAAACAGCAAATTATACACAGAAA
>NW_008824791.1:6352885-6370771 GCF_000699105.1 Pygoscelis adeliae
GGGGGGGGGGGGGGGGGAAATAAAAAAAGGGAAAAAAAATATTTTGGAAAAGAGTATAGTATAAGACTTCTTAGAATTCAGCTCTATAAGATTTTAAGATATCTATGCTCGTCTTTATGAAATGCATCTTAACATGAAAACAGATAAAGAGACTTGACTTTGAAGTGCTGGGAAACCACGAATGAAACAAATAGCCAAAATGCAAAGCATGGGTTCTCAGTTCTTGCAACTAAAAATAATTTTTAAGTGTTCCCCACCATAAGTACCTGTGCTTTCAAATTGTTTACAACCCTAGTGATTTGAATCTTGAACACTATCTACATTTGAATGAGTTCATCTGACCAGACAAAGCGGCACAGCTCCAATAAAGCAATAGAGCCAAATGAGTGTAGAGCCACTGGGGACTTTGTCTCATGCTGCGACAATCAGAAGAAGAATTTTTTTTTTTTCTCCTAATTATCTTTGGAGGCTTGACCTTGCCACCCTTACGAGTACTTTTTTCAGAATTGCTTGGTAGTGTCATTTGCTCAAACAGAGATCACACCGCATCGAAGCCTGCTGACAACCCCGCTGCGCACGGGCTTTGGCCAGCGGGGCTGGCAGCAGAGATCTCTCCTGCTCTCCCTGACAGCGGCCGGCAGGGCAGGGAGCAAGGTTTGCCCACGGGCTTTGCAGGTGCCTGCAGAGGAAAGTAGAGAGGCGAGGGCTGCCGGCTTCTCTCAGGTGTGACCGGCCATCCCCTTCCCTCCCTCCACCCTCTGTGGGCAGTGGCCATGTGGCATTTCACGCCCCATGTGGCACGGCGGGGGTGCGCTGTGGCACGGCGGTGCAGCTACAGGAGGCAGAGGTGGGAGAAGAGGGGAAGATCAAGCTGCTTTTGCCAAGCGCAGCCTGTCTAGTCACCCGGCCCTGAAGCAATCCCCCAAGATACTGGCATTCCCATTTCCAGCTCCCCTCCCATGCGGGGAGCCTGCTCTCTCCCTGCCAACACCCAGGGACCACCAAAAGACATGTTGGGGTCCTCTGCTCCAAGGCCTGAGCCTCCACACACTAACTGCCCAGCCCAGCTCGGCAAGGGCAACGGTCAACCGAGAGCAATCAGCCCAGGCACTGCCTCCTGCAGCTTCAGCTCTCAGGGCTCAAGAGGCAGCCATCTGACCACAAGCTGATCTTTTCTGGAGCATCAGCCACAGAATTTGGATATTCCCCCTGAGTAAACCCAGCAGGTTTCTTCCCCTTATCGTAGGGGCTCTGTATCTTCTCAGTGAGGTGCTCACATTTAACTTACACAGAGGAAAATCCTGTGTTTTTCCTTTTAGGAACAACATACATCATCTGAAACTTTTAAACGCAAACACATCCACACACACTAATCACTCTAAAGCAGATGCAGGTCTTAGAAACCTTCAGTACGACTCTTAAAGTCAGAAGTTATATGCAGGTGAAGACAGGCTTTTCGAGCACAAAGCTGTCCATCCAGTTGACGGGCAGCACCACCAGCTCTCCTCAGAAGTCCCGTTCCTTTCAGTCTACTTATATTTCATTTCATACTTACTGGGCCAAGTCACATTATTTTAAGCTTCAATTACTCATGTCAATTCTTATTCACATAGTCGAACAGTCCTTTTAACAAAAGGAAGGCTTGCAGTCCAGGACACACACTGAATATTTAACAATCAGAATCAACCCAAGCAAAAGCATGAAAACAGTTGAGGAAGCACTGCAATTGCCTCACTGTGTGTTCAGAACAGGAGTTAATAGAAGAGCAGCTAGAAACACTCCCCAAGCACCGCTGTTATGAGCGAGCGCATAAGGCAGCAGAATGCCAATGCCATCGGGCAGCTGCTGCCGCAGAAACTCCACCTGTGAAACACGCTGCTCAGATCACAGGAGGTCAAGCTCTCACTAGGCGACCACGTCTTTGGTTGGCGTACCTCCTAGTCCTCAGAGGCTCAACTTCCAAGACCCAGGTCTACACAGCCCAAGTCATGTTTACTGTATGACATCTTGGCCACTCTTGCCTCAGGCCTGTTTATCTCTGTTTTCCTTTCTTGCCTAAGGAATCTGACTGAATGCTTTCTCGGTAATGGGACTTTTGAGAGCTTGCTTTCAAACAACTAATAAAATTCAAAACAAGTCTTCCTGATTTGTTTCTTTGGTACGGTATTCCCACTTCAACTCCTGCCAAAGCTCCCCTCCCAAGGCAGGCAAAAGTTTCTTCCAAACTGTTTTCCTCCTGTATATTAATAAAGCATTACTCCCAGGTCTGTACTTGCAGCAGGCTTTCTTTTCACTGACCACAAGGTAATTGTGTACAGATTTCCAGCCAAGCACTGTTGCTAGCTTAATTTTTGTTTTCTCCACTTAGGGAGTTCAAATTCACAGCAGTTATGCCATGCCTACCACATTATAATACATGCAGTACACTACAATTATTCTGCTAAAACTTAAGCTATATTAACATATATAATGAGCAAACCCTCATATTACCATGTTGTAGAATTAGCAAACAATGTGTAATCTGAGAATTTTTTTTTTGTTTGGTTCTTTTCACCCCCTAGGTGTTACAATTAATTACACCAGTGTTTTTTGGTTTGCAAGTATTATTATAGTTAATGATGATTAGTGTAGATAATTTTGTTAGGTTCCCGTTTTCTAGCTTTGGGGTATCACTTTCATTCTAAAGTGTTGATTGTTTCTTATCAACTTTGAAAATGAGATTAGATACATTTAAAATGATGTTTCTTATGTTGTCTAACTATGTAGATTTATATGGTAATTTAAAATCTGATAAGCTATGAGTGGCATAAGACTGCGTAATAAAGCAATCACAGCAGTTGACACTTTGGAGAGAATTAAATTGAGTCTTGGTTTAAAAGAGAGAGACAAAAAATACGTACCACTACATGCTGGGGACCAAAGTGCTGGGTGAAACATTTAGGGCTAGAAAGTCATTACTTAACTTACATGCAGTGCCCTCATTTTCTCTGCATGACTGGACAGGTGCATCCATTATGTGTTATTTCAGGAGGAAGAATAAAGGAAATAAATGGTCAAATACCAGGAGATGCCTAGAATGAGATTGACTTGCTGAGGATTTCTGTGATGGGACTTGGATTACAGGCTTCTCTTCATGCAGTTCTCTTTACGTGCTTTTGCACAGGCATGGATGGGAGAATAATAAGGTAGGAGTGACCCCAGCCCAGTGGATGCAGTTTCTTCTAGAAGAAATTCAAATTCTCCTCACAGGTGGGGCAAAGAAAAAGAAACTCTTTTGCCTTGAGATTTTAAGGCAGCCTCTAAACCAAAATTGGAAATTGAATTATGCGTAAGAACTCTGTACAGAAATGCCCTTTTCAGCATATACAAAAGGGAACTAAGAAGTAAAATGGGTGCTTTTAGGGAAGGATGATGCCCCCTGAGGATTGTTAGGTGGCACGTGATTTTGCAGGATGGGAATCTGCATGCTGATTTTTTTCTTAAAAGAAGTCACCCTAGTATACATTCTTGAACGTTAATGCAGGGGTGTCATGCTGCAGCAGGAAGGTGGTAGGACAGAAGAGGCTAAAAGTACAGTCCAGAGCATGCTAGGAGAAATGTCCGTTTGAACTATAGCTCTTGCACACTGGAAACACAACCTTGGAACCTCCAAAGACTATAGCAGGGGCTGCTCTAAATAGGTCTGGGCAGTGCAGTGACACCAGGCCATCACCTGGCCACCTCTTGCTCTGCCACCTACGTGGTCCATCTTCCTCCAGGCAGCCCTGCTGCTCATTGGAGTGAAACAGCCTCCCACCCTCCCTCCAAAAACCATGCTGGCGACACAAGGCACTGCAACCGGGCAAGAGCTAGCACCAGGCACCTGCCTCCCACCCTAGCCTCTTCCCAAAACACAAAGTAAAGAGTGAGCAAATAAAAACAATATCCTGCCTCATAGTCCCAAATAGGTTGTGAGCAACCAAAAGATGAAAGGCTTCTAGTAGAAACCCCAGAATTAAGAAGTAAATATTACCCAGAAAGGGATAAGCCTCAATTCTTAAATCACTTAATGCCTTCCCTGAAGTCACGGATCTACCATGGACCAGTGAAGTCAAATATAGTCTGCTCCAAGGGATGAAGGCAAGGAGGGGCACTACAGGCAGGACTCAACTTCCTATCATGCCCTTTCATCTTTAGCAATCCTCATTTCTCGTCTGACACCTCTCTGCTACAGACTGCAGTGCCTTTAATACCAGAGATTCATGCAGGATTTTTTGGTGTCAAACCCACCCAATTTCCCATCTCTGGGAAATCTTTTTCTATCCCACTCCTCCCCATCAAACTCTCTTAACAGTATCAGTTAAACAAAGCTGCATAAATCCAATATAAATCAGCTGGTTTGCTGTAATTCAGCTTGGAACTCTAACATTATTATGCTTTCATACTGCTTTAATTCAGCCAAGCAGGAAGTAGTATCTGCTAATAAAATGGCTTTTTTGTGAGGTGCTGCTAGAATATCTCTGCATAACCAAAGAGCAAAAACTGTTGCATCCCTTCTTTTGGCAAACGATCAGCTAGGCAAGAATACTTAGACTAACCAAGCAACGTATACTAACACCACATGCTCAAGAGTATTCATAATCATGCAAATATCTTTGGCCCATTGACTGAGTTTCCGCAAGTGAACAATTAGTTTCTCCTCTATAAATTTTAATAAGCATAGGGCAAACCATCTATGCTGTAGCTGTTAGCTTTCTCCTCATCTCATTATTACAGAAAAATCCATTTGGCATTTGTCAGCTTTCTCTGTATATCTTCAGAAGAAAATTGTTCTCTGTATTCAGCAGCTTTCTTTTTTAATACATTGTCATAAACAAAAGCATGTATCATTGCTCCTCAGATTTCTCCATAGGACTTGAAAAGAAAGTTTTGCTTGGCAGTTGTCATACTTCAGGATATTTTTCATACGCAAATCATTCACCATTCATCAGATTTATGTGGATCTACTAAAAAAAGGAAGTGCTTGCTCCACTTTTCATCGACACACAGATGCAACCTCATTATAGGTCCAAGGATGAGCAACTCTAGATGCACAAACTCATAACCAATTAGCATTATGGGAAGATCTGTACTTTGAAAATACAATTTGTGCAAGTAGCTAGGGAAAACTTCCCCGTGGTTATTAATTAGAGTAGGTAATTAAGACTATTAATCTTAACGACTTTTTTCTACTAATTCACAGCAATTTATTTGGGAATAAATAACTATGAACTTTTGGACAATTCTTCCAGCCTTGAACAAGAAGTTCCTTTTCAGAAGAACAGTTAAGCATGGAAAGTGCATTCTCTATAGCCAGTACAAACCACAAGTAGCAGAGGGAAACAAAGCCCAATTCAAGTGTCTGAATCAAAGACAACTGAAGCAATTTAAATTGCACCTGCAGCAGGTCAGTAGGAACCCTTCACCACCTTCACGTACACACTTGTCTGCTCAGCTGATCCCAGGACAGACAGAAATGGCAGGTAACAAGGCAGAAAGAGGAATTGCCTAATTTTGTCAGGGTGGCGAGGAATCTGATGCATAAATATACCATTATTACGCCTTTAGGTCTGTAACTGCTGCACTGACATGAGGTTCCTGGTATTATGACAGTGATTGCCACAGAGCCCTGCTGCCTGTTTTCCAAGGGGCCTACCACTGGCTTGTTTTTATATATCTAAAGGACTACTGCAACACCCAAAAGCAAAATTCTTTTTGCCATCTGCATTTAGCAAAATTTTTGCATCTGATTTGTGATATTCTCATACAAGCCTTATGTACCTCTGTAATGCTTAGCACCTTTCAGAAGCACTGTCTGTCACAGCCAGCTGTTTCTTTCCTACACCTTCCCAAGAGAACCCTGAATGGGGATTTTATTAGCTGGCTCAAAATGCAATAGGCCAGGTGTGGAGAGAATATGACAGCAGACACTCACTAATTTAGAGAAACAAACAAACAACCAAAAATTCTGTGATAATGCAGACTTCTGAAGAGTAGTTTATTGCTGCTACTGTACAGGTAGGAGGGGTGGCACGAAGAGACATGTAGCTGTGGCTCCATCATTCACTAAAAAAGGACCAGGAAACAAGTTTAGGCACTGGACCCTGATCATCCAGACAGGCTGTTTCCTAGCTGCTTTGACTATTTCAACTATACGTCTCCATCACAGGGCCCAAGTCCATCTAGAGATATAGCTCACTCCAGAGGTGATATAGATGAGATTTCAAGGATCTGGATTCTTTTCTCTACACAGTTATTTATTACTAACCCGGAAGGCTCACGACAAAGGAAAACCACTCTTCTAGGCTGCTACAAAATCTCTGACATGATATTAGATGTTTCAACCTGAGAAAACCACACAAACTATTTCATAATAAAGCAGTCTTGGGGACCCAGAGGAATCCCAGGTTCAAGGACCACTTAAGTGCAGATTTGGCCAATCTGCTCATGCAGTCTGGACATGAACTGGTAGCTAACATACGGCCTTGGGGTGAGAGACTAGTCCCTCTTATTCAGAGCTGTAGATGTAGCATGTACACTCATATGCCATCAGAGCGGATGATGATTATTCATCCGTAGATATGCACGGTGCTTTACAGACACATATTAAGCCTGAGCTCCATCTCTAAGGGTTTACACTCTGCAAAGCATTTGAAGTTTTGAGATAGAATCAAAACAGCCCTGAGGCTATTTAATTTTCCTTTCAAGGTGTTGTGAATTTATACTTAGGCCCCTTCTTAAAAGACCATTTTTGACCCAATGGCCCATGATGGCTTCTTCAAAGTGAGCTACAGTCTATCAGTCAACTTATGTTTAGTTCACAGATCATTGATACAATGGAATTTAACAGCTGCTCAGGAGCTATTATAGTCTTTCATGTCAATCTGGTTGTCAAGGGTGTACAACAAATGTCAAAAATCTTCAAGAATAATTTTAATTGATATTTACTGACCATATACAAGAAGTAAGCCTTTATGCCCTAGCTTTTTCTCCAAAGGGTAAAGCCAAAATACCTTACAACCTGGGAATTAGAGCTGCCAGAACAAATTGGTCAACACAGTAAACATCAGATATATTCTTAAGCTGTAGGAGCTTAACAGCACATTTACTCAATAAATCCCTGTTCTTCGTTTCACTCCTATAAAATAAAACTAGCTAAACTTCAAAAAGAAGTTAAAAAGGGAATACTTTTTATTAAGACTTCACATCTTTTTTACTATAGGTCTGGTTTTTTTACAATCAGCACTTAAAATGCTATCCTCAAAATGTCATGAATGTATGCAGCCTCAAGAACTAAAAAAGTTGGGTTATGTAGAGGAACAATCTTTTTAAGCAGAAAAAAATAGTTTGTGAAGTCAGATATATCATTCAAAGCATGAAATATAAATACATACATAAAGTAATTACTGGGAGAGAAAAAACCCTTATGAGTCAAATGAAAATAAAAAGTCATCCTTGAAGATCTCAAATTGCAGGCCTGAAATTCAGCCCTCAGAAATCACCTAAATTTGCAGGCCTCTATTACATAAAGATCATCACACTTTTTAAACTGCCCAAGCTCTAATTTTGCACATGAATTAAAACATGGACAAAGCAGTAACTCCTTTGGAGGATGCCCATTGCCAAACAGCTGAGCAAGCCCCTCCACACCGAAGTAAGCAGCCACAGTCTCATATGCTCAGACTGCCTCTGCCCCTTTTCCCTTTGCAGATAGAAAACTCTCCCTCCATTCTCTGCTATGGTTTTGCAGGTCCATCTTGCCACCACCTGGGGCAAAGGCAGATCACCTGGACTCTGCCTGCTACCGGTGCATAGAAAATAAGCACTGCAGGTGCTGGGCAGACTGGACAGAACCATGAGGATGGGTCATTGTGAAAAAGGTGAGGGAGTGTTGCAGTCCCAAGAAAGTGTCCTAACTAACTGGCAAACACCAGCCTGGACTGAAGACACTTCACGCAAGAACACACATGCAATGGGGAAAAAACAAAGTCTGCAAGTTTCTGCTAAACACCAAGAGGTCAGCGCCGGTTAAGGGGCAAAGAGAAGGGCTGGAACATGAAAACGTGAGACAACAGCCGTCTTCCTCTTTTGGAGTGGGCAATACTCAGTTTTGTCTATGTTGTTAAGAAGCCTTAAGAAAAAAAGAAGTATTCTTCATCTTCTTTACTAAAAAGAGGCAGGGGAGGAGGGAGAGGGAGAGATGCACTATACTAGTGGCTAAAACACTCACAAAAGAAATGCTTCCGCACCTTCTTTTCAAAAAATAAAACAAAAAAATCCTGCTGCATCCCTAAAAATTGTCCTAATCACTAGGCTCTTGGTTAGGAGTTTGCTGAACCTGAGATATCAGTTGGAATACAATACTTGGAGTCAAGGGGGAAAAAATTACAAATAAACACTACTCTGTCCTGTAATGCTCTTAAGGGATGAGCTTACATGCGTGTGCATGCACAGGTAAGCCCATCTGTACTCTGTAGTGGAGGGAGAGGAAGACAACAGGTAATTTGTGTGTTTCAATATTTCCTCAAAAGAGTTCTGTATGTCATATAATACACATCAATTGGCAAACAACTGCTGACCAGGAGCCTAAGTCTTTCCACTTCCAGGAAACACTTTCCCACAGAGCGACAGGGCTTTTTTTTCCTGTCCCAATGGATTTTGGAGATGTGTGGAAAGGAATTCGAAAGGAAGAGTTGCCACTAAAGCAGCATTCAGGCAAAGGGTAGCCATCCATTTCCATTCCCTCAGACAGAGGGTGACAGTACATACTAAGTTACTAGATAGTAGGGAGTGATATCATCCACCTCCTCCACACCTCTTCCAGTAGATGCCTGTTAAAGTAAGAGCGGTCTTAGTAGAGAGCTGTAAACTAAAGGTTTTAGGAAGTGGGACTTGGTAGTTTGCATAGAATTTATCACGCTTGCTCCCTCAGGTGTGTATGTGGCACAGATGGGCTGGGACATAAGGGTTGATGGCATCTGATGTTTCCATTTGCCAGTAAAAGGCAGCCGCATGTCCAGCATGCCAATTTTCAGTGGCTCTAAGATGCACAGCTGGCTCTGTGCATCCTACTTGGAAGAAGGCAGCCCTGTCCATTCACCTTCCTGGGTACTCACCACAGGGCTCTAGACTTCAAATTCAGAGCTGAGGAGAGGAGAACATACTTAATTTTCAGGTATATCAGTTACTTATTTGATTTAGCCCTCAGTTTCTTTGTGGAAAAAAAAAAGAAATTCAAGTCATTGCTGTGAGATAGCACCCCTTGCAGAGAACGTGAAGATTAGTTAGGTAGATAGGCCAATTTATTAGGAGGAAACTGCAAGCTCAGTCATCATTGCCAAGAGGAGAACTTAGTCTCAGAAGAATGAAATTAATTTGAGGCAAAGAAGAGAAAGGAAAGGGGAAAATTTACAGATTAGAAAGGCCAGATACAGGAAGGCATTATATACTCTTGATACAAAGGTGTAACTGATAAATTTGAACAAAAATAAATTCTTAAAGCCAATGTTTTTCTAGTTTCAAGGTCTGAGTGGACTATCTCTTGCATTCAGGGGCAAAACTGAGACCAACTATCTAAACAGCCATTTAGGACTAAGAAAGACCATCAACCCACTTCAAAGCATGTAATTTAAAACTAATAAAATATTAGCTATTAAAAAAATTTTGTGGGTTTCTATAAAAAGTTTCCAAAATGTTTGTTCAAGTAGATAGATTGCCATGGATGCATTACAAAAATGTTGATCTATATTAATTGACCTGTTCTCTTTTCTAAGGTCAGAAAAACTGGGAGGTTTTACATGTAAACTATTTTTTCTTTTTTCTTTGCTGTGCTGTTACATCTTTTTTGATCTAAGAGGCAAGAGAACATGCCTGCTTAAAAACTTTTCACAGCTCTTCAAGCATATTCCTGCATAGAGAAGTTTCACCCATATCTAAAATGTCTAGGCTCAAAAATAGAGAATCTTCTGAAACAGAAATGAATGAAAGTAGACTGATCTTTTCAGTATCAAATCACAAGGGGAAATTAATAAGGAACAACAGCTGAAGACTAAGTAAAAACTTAGTATTCGCATGCCTCTGCACAGGTGGATCGAAGCACTAAATATCAGGTAGCTATTAGATCAGAGTTATCAGTAAGACATTAACAGAAATCACTGTAAAAAAGCTGCAAAACGTCCATTGCTTTCAACTCTATGAAATTTGGGTCTTCAAAACAAGCTGGGCTCCCACTTTTTTGGCTTGATAGTTCTTTTCAGGGATTAACTTTTGTATCCCTGCAAAATTAACAGAATGCTCTCATTGTCCCACGTTTGCATCCCATTTTCCTCTAAAGGAGCAACTGTCTGGGAAGAATCCAGGGCTTTCATGCCAGCCCTTTGTTCCACACTAGCCACTACACTCGGCAGGCAGGAAATGGCCTTGATTAAGTTATTTGTATTCCTTAGAGGTTTACTACTGCCTGGGCTCACTCTGCAGTCCCCTAACCCTGATCAGGAACAGCTGAACAACTGAAAATACTTCTGGCTGTTATATTCCATTAAGATATAATGATTGTCTTACAAGCACAGAACAGCAGCACACATTTAACTTGAGCAGCAAAGCTTCGGCCTCACCTTTCATTACACCAGTCTACCAGAAACAGCCAAGGAGGTTTACAGAGAGAGCTCTGATACACAGACAGAAATCCTCAACAGGACACCGAGTCCTAAACTCTCACAGTTTACATGTGTCTGTTGCTCCCTTTTAACTCGCTCTCAGCTTTCAGAGATGCCTACCAGCTGAAAACATTCCATTAGGGGTTTATAGCATGAATCAGTACCCAAATGTATAAAACTTGGGCTGGAGGAGACAAGGCAGCAGCAAGAATAAGTTTCTCCCTGAACAAATGGAGAGAGGGCTAGGCATTATGTACTACAAAGATATAATGAAATAAAGTGTCTACGTAGCCGCCTAGGACTGAGTGTGGCTTGTAAAGCTGACTTTCCAGAATGCCACCCTTCACTCATAAGGATTCCCCATCCATCTTAGCCGGGTTAGAAATATTTCCAGCTCACTTATGCTACTTCTATTTCCTGCATTGTTGCGGGTAACACGGCTGAGGATCATTGCAAACACAAGTAAGGGCAACTGACAAAGAGACTTTTCAAATAAAGAAGCAAGTAAAGAATTGCTCAGTGTTCTAATACAAGAATATAATAAAAATGTAGTTTTCTCTCTATCTTGTCACTTAATTTACAGGTCCACCCTGAGAGAATTTAAGTTTAATCAGTAAAATGAGCAAATACGGTAATTCAATGAAGTGGCACGCTCTTACTCATCCACTTTTATGCAATCCTGCATTTAACTAGTTTGAAAATACACATCTAAAATGATTTCCAGAACGCCTTTACTTTTTTCCTTATTCCTTTCCTTTTGAAACAGAGAAAATAATGAACATAATATTACTTAAACTCCAAATATATTCAGGGCAATAGCTAATTCTGTAACCAATTAGAGGAAACTGGCCCAGAGGGCAGGGTTTAGAAACTGCTAACCATGAAAAATACATTGTTAGGTTTCCCCGTCAATACTTTTCAAAAGAATTTTCATATATGTCATTAAGCTCATTATTTCTTAAACACTACAGATATTAGCATCAGCATAATACCACCGTTCATACATCTTCCTTTTTTCTGCCTATTCTTTCTCTAAACTTGCTATCCTCTTTAAAGCAAAGTTCTCATACTTAAAAAAAAAATCCTTCTCTCTTGTCAGCAAAGCAATCTCATTCTCTTCCTTCAAATCCCTCCATACAACCTACATTTCACTAAGATTGACAGTAGTGCTCTAAATGCTGTCAGTATCACACCCTATCTTACAATTTTACTCTTATCCTGTGTATCATATTCTTCTAAAATCAGATTCTAAATTGCTTGGGGCTTAAAGTTGCCTCTCTACTTCCCTTTATCTTGAATCATTCATAGGGCCAAGCGCTTCCCACCCCGACTGGTTAATTTGTAGGAGCTATGGGACCTCTTTATGGCAGCTAGAAGAACAGCTGAGGTTAGTCTACCCATGAACTAGGAATCGGCTGAGCACATAATATTCCACTTCCACGTTTTCCACTCCAATGGACTACATCACTGGCATAGGACTGGTTACATGGCATTTGGAAAGTAGGTCGAGGTCAGCTTGTGGTGTTCATTTTCAGAAATCTATCTTGACAGAGTTGTAAATCTGCTTTAATTTCCTTCCATTTTTGTAAGCTAACATAAAAAAAAAAAATCCAGTGACTTTTAATTATGAATCTTACATGTATGATAATGTCCATAAAATTATACAATAAACTGAAAAGTAAAAATTATAATCATGAAGTCCCAACAGCAAAGGATCTAAGCAAGGCAAGTGAAACTGAAACTGTGGAAAACAAGCTGCTCTGTGATAAATGGGGGGTGCATATTTCGGGGAGACCTTCTTGCAGCCTTTCAATACTTAAAGGGCACTTATAAGAAAGATGAGGACAAACTTTTTAGCAGGGCCTGTTGCGACAGGACAAGGAGGAATGGCTTTAAACTAAAGGGGGGTAGATATAGACTAGATATAAGGAAGAAATTTTTTATGCGGAGGGTGGTGAAGCACTGGGACAGGTTGCCCAGAGAGGTGGTGGATGCCCCATCCCTGGAAACATTCAAGGTCAGGCTGGACGGGGCTCTGAGCAACTTGATCT
This sequence comes from Pygoscelis adeliae, assembly GCF_000699105.1. Classification (NCBI taxonomy): domain Eukaryota; kingdom Metazoa; phylum Chordata; class Aves; order Sphenisciformes; family Spheniscidae; genus Pygoscelis; species Pygoscelis adeliae. The sequence goes on from NW_008824791.1 coordinate 6,365,610, forward strand.
AGTTGAAGATGTCCCTGCTCATTGCAGGGGGGTTGGACTAGATGACCTTTAGAGGTCCCTTCCAACCCAAACTATTCTATGAATCTATGATATTAACTTTACAACAGCAGAGTATGGCAAAGACTAAACATTCAAGACTCTAAATATAAAATGGATGCCTTCAGACAAAAAAAAAAGAAGCAAAATTCACTCTTGATGTTTAATGCAATAAAATGTTAAGCTTTTTAATAAACAAAGAAAAACCTTTCTTTGGTGCTAATTATATGAAGTTAATGGAACTTCTCCCTATCAAAATATTAAACCCAACTCACCCCAGGAGTCCTGACTATCTGAAACATACATCTTTCTCTACTGCTTTTGAAGTATCAGTATATACCTGTAAGCTTTCTAATTGACAATTTTTTTAAATATAGAAAGCCTTCATCAACATAGCCAATTTAAAACCTTGATGGTCTTTGCACTGAAGTGCTGATAAAAAGCATATCTGAAATACAGAAAACGGGTTTTTAGAGAAAGTACCTCTAAGAAATTATTCAAATCATTTTTGCTTAGTGATTTTCTATTTCAAGGACAGAAAAGCCATTTTAAACTGGCTTATTGTTTCCGTAAGCCAGGGTATCGCAAGGGCCTTGGTCTGCTTTTGCAGCAAAATAGCCATATTCAGCTGAGGCACAGGAGGAAGCAAAAGCAGCTTTTAATCACACTACAGTGTTCTCATCTTACAACATGGAGATGTTCAGGTGTGTTGTAAGTGGCAATAGCCATGTGGCTCCTAACATATCCTGGTGGAAGAACCACGGAGCTCTGTGGTGCATGAGTGAGGTTCCTTTTCCTTTGCCCTGCTCTTACCAGGTGCCTCCTGCAGGGACTTGCAGGGAAGGGGGAACTGAAGCCCTCACATCAGTGCTCCTGGGAGTTGGTCTGGGAGGACCCCAGGCCAGAGAACTACAAGCATTGCATGACACTGAGATGGCACAGGTAAAATGGCAACCAAAACCTGGTTTATAGTTTTCATAAATTGGAATTTGGAAGAAAGAATCCATTGTTTGGCATCAAAGGAAAAATACACACCTAAGTACAAATTAGAAACTAAAGGCCATTATTTCTTTCAATTAAAAGGCACTGCAGAGGCAATTAAAAAAAAAAAAAAGAAAAGAAAAAAAAAAAAGGAGATATAATTGGGACATGCTGTTTGGAGTAGCCGGAACACCATGCCTCAAAGCAGCTGGGCAGCACAACGCACCAGCAGCCCATTGCCAGACAAGTAGAACATACCCACCCCAATTTCCAGCTCTGTGTTCAGCTCATACTCTGCCTCACAGGAGAAGAGTTTTAAAGCCTCAACCCTCAAGACCTGCAAGCTCTGAATTGCAAGTCTATCCACAGCCATGCTCTAACAAAGATTATCTGCCCTGTTGTGGCTGAGCATGCACTGGTAAACCTCAAGTGCAGAGATACTGGGATATCTTGGAAGCTGGTCCAAAAAATACAAACTCGTTCTCATTTTTCTACAGAATCCAACACCTGTAAGGGACGCTTTAAGAAGCATCTGAAACATGGATCAATATTTAAAGCTCAATATGCCCTTGGATTAGGTTGCTTCCTGTACTCGTCTGCCCTTTTTAATCATGTACTCTAAGCAAACCTTCATTTCTACAACATGGAGGCTTCAGCTCCTCACTGTATTGAAGAGTTATGAATCTGCAAAGCAATTTTAATAGAAATACTGTAGCGTAGCATAGAGGTAAGAAAAAACTAATCAAGACACTACATCTGAGATGAAAAGTTACTGATCCTAAAAGAGAAAATGAGTCAAGAAAGTTACAGTTTAACATTCTCTCTGATCTGTGTATGACTTTGCCGTTTAATTTGCTTAAGCTTGAAAAAGGTGGACAAGGAAGAGAAGGTTTTATGAGAGGAATGGTTTCACAGCAATCCAACTTTGTTTGAGACTTCTGAAAAAGCATTAACTTATATACTATAAATCTGTCTCTCTTTTAGACTGTTTTCTCCCACAGTTTAACCTTAGATCATCATGTTATACAGTAGATGTGTCTCACTAAAGGTAAGAACCCTTTGAAAACGATTACTAATTAAAACTTTACAACTGCAAAAATTACACTTAAAATTAGCTCTGTATTTATGACTTTTGAAACAAATAGATAACGGATGTGAGATAGACTGATATTGAACAACAGTAATATGGACTCCTTGAGACATACTGCAAACATTGCATAATATATCTGGATAGCACATAACACTGTCCAGAGGATTTTCAATGCCGTATTGGGTAAAAAAAACAGACAGTAGCTTCACCAATAGCCCGCAGGTCAGAAGGATTTGGACATCTACCTACGAAGGCATTGGGGTGACCCCATTTTATTCCTTTCACCCAAGCCTGTGCAAGGGATAGAGGGATTTGGGATTGAGACTAAGGTCCCTCCAGCTTCTCCAGCATGCCACCCACTTACATACAGACCCTGGCAACAAGCGTCTTTCTCACTGATTCAGCACTCACCCTGAGCTCTGGGCAGCACCACAAACAAGGTTGGTTTTCTGCCCGAGAGACTTTGAGGAGCCACCATGGGCAGGGTTCTCATCCTTTCTCCTGACCAGTTTCCTTCAGTTTGGCTGACTCGTTCCTCAAGGCGGGTGGAATAAATTAGGTGTAATACAGGCACCGGCCACCGCACAGTTATGGGGCAGCTCACTCTGACACTGTCCCAGCATTGTGTACCAACTGCCCCCAGTACTCTGCAGACACAATAATTCTGCAGCTGAGGTGCTTTGCTCTCTTTTACTATACATCTTTACAGAGGAAATCACTAACCCGATCTTCTCAACTGTTTCTTCAAATATCCGTTCTACAGCCTAATGCCAGCACAAATGTTAGTATGAACATTAGGGAGGTATAATTTAATCCCCAAAGCCCCATGATCCCTTTTCCTCCTTCAGCCTTCCAGATAAAGAGTGCAGCATGAGGAGTATTGTGTGCAGTTTTTTCAGAGGAGCCAGTAAAATCTGGTCCCATGGTCACATTAAAGGTCCCAGGGTATCTCTTGTTAGAAGAGAATAAGGGTTTTCGGGGGTTTTTTTTGTGCTTTCTTCAGCCAAGTGCTCTCCTCCCAGGGCAAACGTACTAAGTACCTGTCAGCTGTCTTCCATCTAGCAGGGGGAGCTGAATGCTTTTTTGTAATGAAGGCCACTATATACATCTAAGCTATTAATTCAAAGACAAACAGGCACTTCTTTGATGGAAAGATGTGTCTGTGAGGTACAAATGGGTTAATAAATGTGAAAATGAATCTTCTAAGGATAATGTGCCAGTGTCAAGTAGCAAAACAGCTGAAGCACAGTTCTGACATCTCCTCAGGACACACGGTATTCTCATAAAATCTGGGCAGAGGAGAAACATTTGATGTCTGGCCCTACCATTTATATTTTTAGAAGGCTACACAACAATACACTGACACCCCCTGAGGTATCTAATGGTTCAACAGTCCTGTACAGCTAGGTTCTGCCTCCTTTCTAAGGCACACAAATCCATAAACCTTCACTGACCTGTAGTGTCGGTATGTTCCTGCCTGCAGCCCTTTTTTTCTGCTGTGTTAGAAAGCCTGATGAGACTGCTTATTGAATTTCTCCCTTTCAACATCAAAGATCCTAGCCATGCTCTCCAATTATTTAATAAATTCTGCTACAGTGGAGATCACTGATTCATTTTCACTAGAGATATCCAGTCATTGTAAAGAGCAATTATATATAATAACAGCCTAGCAGTTCTCAAACGTTCTTTTATCAAACACACAGTCCAGTGATCACCGAGATGGGCAATGATCTGATATTGATAATAAAACTTAATGTCTTTGGTGTTAGTTTTACCAAAATATCAGTGGCTTTGCTCTGCAGACCCTGGCACTCAAAATGCAACGGGACTATTTGGACTGCCTTTTGCTTTAACCATTATATTTATTTCATGGTCATTCTTTTTTAAGCATTGCAGAAAGGTGTCTCCGATTTGTTTTTTTGCTGCTTGGCAGTGCTGTCTGGGGGAACAACACAGGGAGACAGGAGATGCTGACTTCTGAAGCCAGTTCTGTCGCCAGGCAGCCTCGAGCAAGTCATTTTGTTTCAGTCTTCCCATCTGTAAAACTTTCCTACTTAACTGCACACAGGGGCTGAAGATCAATTTGTTAATGGCTGTGCATTAGCACTGTGCACAGCCCTTTGAACATATAACATGTCCTAAAAATATTAACCCTTTTTGCCCTTATTCACAGATTACTTTCCAGATCTACAGATTAAATTATTCTTTTTCTAAAACTTTCCCTGAAATAAGAACTCGGGGATAGCTACTTACTGAGCCCTGTCTCTCAATGGCTTTGAGGTGGTAAGTCCTCTACTCGAAGTAAAAACTTTTCCTAACCATTTTACAATTGTGATAAAACTAAAAGCAAAATTAGACTAGTGAAGTTCACAGGGCTTGCTTGACCTTGAAGCATAAGTTGTGAAGAGCAAAATGAGAGCACCCACTTTCTCCAGGCTGGTTTTGAATCCAACCAGCTGACAAAGACTGCAGTGACAAAGATAATCACAGTCTTGAGCAGGTTTTACATCCCCATTGATAGAAGGCAGCAGTATGTTAGCTCCCTGCTCTAGAAAGCTATTATGTCCCACAGGCAGTTTTCACGCATTTTAAATAAACCTTATTTTAGTTAGACAACATGGTCCTCTATCTTTTATACCCTGTCCTTTCTCATCTGTAGGGCTACAACAGATACAAGTTTCCCTTGACGAGTTCTCTTTTTCTGCCTTAAAAATCAGATCCAGGCAAACTGTGGCCATTTGTCTGCTGTGTAGGACTTGAGCATGATTCCCACTGGACCAGGCATTGCAGCCATCTCAGATCCTGCCCACAGCATGTACATAGGCAAATCCTAGAGGCCATACACCATAAGGATGACATGCTTGTGCATGCAATAAATTTACCTAGGGCACTTCAACTGCCTAGAGCATGTACCGTTCATTCCCTGGATCTGGGAACTGCTGGATGTCTCTCTTCAGGATTTCCCAGGCAGAAGCAATAAGGAGACAAGCTGACTGGAAGGTGTTAAGTACACACGTTAGCAGGGAATAAAGAGCAAAAGCTCTCCTGGGAAGAG
>NW_008824791.1:6371419-6376589 GCF_000699105.1 Pygoscelis adeliae
ATTTATTCTGCCACATTAGTTCGGATCTTGCACTCCGACTGGAGCCCCAGAGCACTGCGCAGCCTGCATGCCGAGTTATCCTCTGGCTTTAGGCTGAAACAGGTCAAATCTTTCATGAAGCCAGGTAACCTGGGCATAGCGTGGTGGGCCTGGCTCACACTAGTCTGCTTCTAATGGCAGCTAGGCTATAGGGGGGGATTTAAGAACACAATATGGCTCTACAGTCTTCATACAAAATTCAATCCCACAGACCAAGGAGACTATAGGTATAACCACCAGACACCAATCCCTGTGGGGGGACACTGCATGGGGCCATGACCAGGGTCTCTGGGACTTCAGGGACTCTGAAGCGCTGCCAGCTGAAGCACTCCTAGCTGCCATTTCAGCTCCGTCACTCCTAGTTTCGGCAAAGTAACTGGCCTAGTTTACCTATTACTGTCGACTGCTCCAGCTCTGCCTTTTAATTGGAATTCATATCCTGCAAAAGCTAGAGCCTGCAGCTAACAGATAGAGCAAATTATTCAGCATTAACCAGCATAATCTGCACTGGTTTTCATGGTGCCTGTTTCCCACTCCTCCCCAGTCACGCACAAGCTCTCTCTGTGGGCACAGCGGAGCACATGTGGAGCAGCCTCAACAGCTGCGAGGGCAGCTGGGGGTGGGAGAGAATTTTGCTTGTCCACATGGTCTCTCTACTTCATATTCTAACTCCACATCCATTTTTTTTCCACACCAGGCAGCTGTGAGGCTTTGTTAATACACCACCTGAAATCTATTTTCATCTAGCATTCAAAACATGACTGTAAATGGTTTATTGTTGTCATACTTTTAGATTACTTTAACTTTAGGAGCGCTGCCTTTCTCCTCTTCATTTTTCCTAGCAACACATACTGCTTCTCTTCCCTGTAAGGTGAAAGATGTATAGACTGCTAGTTGTCAGTGCTTGCAAGTAGCCATTTAAAAGCAGATATTTTTTGTCAGCATTTTTATTTGTGAAGCTTCTATGACAGATTTGGAAATTGAAGCCCTTGATTTATCTCCAGGCTGAAAACTAGACAGAGGCAAGGACGCCACGAGCCTTAGGAATGAAATTACAAACATGTCATTACCTCCTTTAATCGGCTCTTTTTTCTGTGAAATTCCTCCAGACAACCCCCAAAATCCATGCGCTTTTACAAAAACAAAAAATCCTCTTTTCAAGCTATTTTCCATCCATATTATTTGAGGCCACTTGCTGTTCACTTGTATAAAAACAAAGGCTTGTAAATATACTGCTTTTTAACATGTGTAGGGAGCTAAGCCAACACACCCAACCAACATAAAAAACGGTCATGTCTAAAATCAACCCCTCTCCTTTTTTCTTTTCTTTTTATTAAATCTTGTTTGGCTCACAGGAGAAAACAGTTTGATAGCGAGTCACGCTAGCACTCAGCTCAGGCCACATTTGGCATAACGTAACATCACATCTGGCACATTGAAACCATGACTGACAGACTCTGATCAAGATTCGTGTGATGGGAATAGCAGGGGTTATTGCAAAGCAGAAGTGAGAGGCATCGGAGGAGCTATAGTGAGAAAGTGGCAAAAAGCCCAACTCCCCTTCGCCTGCTCAAGCATTTCTATTAGCTCTTATTTTTCCACTGCACTATAATCCTACACAGAAATTAGAAGAATGATTACACGTATTGGCTTGTGTTGTTAACCATGTGACAACATCCGTGGATGACTGAAAAGGATCTACTGTGATGAGAAAGGTTTGAATGGGGGTGCAAATTGTTGTATAAAGTATAGTCCCTTTCCTGAGCCAGCCCCTAAGTTGATGCCAGCACTAGTGGTAACTCCTAAGCGAGCAGTGCCAAGTGGAAAATTGCAGCTGCCTGAGCTGGGCATATAAAACTCCCTTCTCAGCAGGCTGGTGTGTTTCCTGTGAGAAGTACTCTGGTCACCCTTAAGCTATTCACCACTGAGATGGCCATCCAATGCCAAGAGAATGGCTGGCCTTGTGCTTTGTATGTTTTGCCGAGGTGGAGAACCAGTAACAGATCTCATTTTGTCTCAAAAATCAGACAGAAAACTGCAGCAATGGTGCCTTCACATCTTACGTAGGTCTAAACGGGTAAAGAAGTCACCTGCTGTGGAGGAGACCTCATTTTGCTTCAGATCTGGGGGAAGGCAACTCCACCTGGAGCAAGTCAAACCCACATCTTCCAGCACCTGTGCAGTTACAACACAGCTAAACCAAAAGCAGTGCTGGGGAGGAGGAGGAGTGTGTTTCCCCCCTCCTTTTTCAGGTGATTTGACTTTGCAGAAGAATGGATTAGGTCCTTAGCTGTTAACCTCAAGAGCTATTCTCATCATCATTGACACAGTAAAGTTGTAATCTTATTCTTCCGAGAGTTGGCAGTGGTGACAAACAAACCCTGAAGCAAACGTGGGTGTCTCTGCAGCCATATCACTTTACAGGAGAGCACTCATGCCAGAACCAAAAACGCTGACACTGGGGACCATACAACCCCATTACCCTTCCTGGTAAATCTGCTGTTTGACCTGATTTCTGGAAAAGGTTCAGGTAAAAGGTTCCAGTACTGAGCCCAAATGAATAACTGATTTATTATAGGCTCAGCTAATTTGGCAAAGCTCTAGAGAAGGGTGGAAGTTCAGACATACCCCTTTTGTAAGCATCTCCCGCTGTATAACACTCCATAATGATCTTAAATGCCTCTGTTTTCAGTGGGCTGAGGATCCATGTCCTAAGCACCCAGATCTATCCACATAGATTTAACGCAGACCTCTGGTAGGCACTAAAGGTTAGATATCAAACACATAACTTTAATCCTTAAAACCCTTTACCAGTCCACCTCTTTGTGTTCAGATTCCTCTCTGTGACATGAAACCACTACCTACCCTTTATCACAGGCCTCTTGTGGGAAAAAAAAAAAAAAAAAAAGAAGCAGTAATCTCTGAGAAAATTTGGATGCTGCACTGAACACAGGTAATTTATACCCACTGCCATGCTGCTCAGCTGCTGTTGTCTGTCTTCAGATGTGCTATCACAGAGAGCTGGAAGTGGGGCAAAAGCCCATTAGTCAAGAAAGCAGAGAGTAAAAAGAAACTGAAAGCAAAAGTAAAACACCCCAAACCCCAAAGATACAGTAATGATGTAAAAGCAAAAAAAAGACACAGGAGAGAGGTCAGGCTCTTCATGTTGCAGAAAGCTGTAATGAACAGCATTTGAAGAGGAATGGGCTGCAAGCAGAGGTAAGAAAGAAACAACTGCTTCTCTTCCCCTTTCCCGTGCTCTCCCATACCTGCTAAAGAATCACTGAAAAGGGCAACAGCTGAGGTCAATGATAGCCATGTGCCAGACAACACCATGGCGAAGGCAAAGCCATGCCTCCCGATCAGAGGAGACAATCAGCCAAACGGGGAAGTGATGGGCAAAGCCTGTGCGGAGGGAAGGGGGGACTGGGCGTTACCAGAGAAGAGAAATGGTGCCCAAACCGTGAATTCCACCCCCACCCCACCCCCCCTAAAAAAAATATCACTACTATCAGTAAGTCAAGCTTCTTTGGGGAATTCAAATCTGTGATGGAATCATCAGGGGGAAAAAAATATTGTTAATCATCAAGGATTAACAAAAGTCACACTGTCATTAGCCAATGCGGCCTTCTTAATGATGTTTTCCATTATTAGGTACTTAGGCTGGAAGTTGCCTTCCCACATAAGATCTGTCTTTGTGATGAATGTATCCATTTGCTTCATAACTTGGACATAACAATGCAGAATTCTAGCTGTAAATCTTTCACTTATGGTATAAATACTCTTTATTGCACAATATGCATAGTTTTGCATTTTAACTATGTAGTGACATTTTACTATGAGCACATAATTTCACCATTTATATGATATTTCATATTATTTGGGAACAGGTAAACTTAAACCACATTGTTACATAATCTCTATTTTGGAGGAGATCTTTTGAGATAAATACATCAAACTGTAATTTCAGTGCTTGGTGCTAAAATTAAATCTTCATCCGCTTAAATGTGTGGGTTATGAGTGCAGCAGAACCATTCTCATGTCAGTGAGATGAGAATCAAGTCCCCAGTATGGAAAGATTGCTTAATCTGAGATTTTTGTGTGTGTGTTCTAGAACTTGTGATTGACAGTCTACCTTATTACTTTTCCTTTTTTTCTTAACTTTAAGAATATCTAATGAAATTAATCATAGCCTGGAGGAGACAGTTTGAAACCTGCTAAGAATTATATATGTCAGTGCAAGCTTTACAACTCACTTGGACTAATTTGCTACTGGCAAATATATCACTGTCATATACTTCTGTAAACTTTGCATTTGCAATCTTTTGAATTAACCATACAAGCTGAAGCACTAGTTTTAAAGTCTAAGAGACTGATAGAAGTGTTGATGCAAGGTTTCTAACTCGGCAGTAGCTCCAATAAAGATGTATTGTTATACTCCCGTGTCTTATTGTTTAGTCCATATCAGAGACACAGACAGAGTAGAAAAAATAATTTGACTATTTCTAAATAAAGCAAGGAACAGTTAAAGTGAAAAAAACAGAGAAATTGGTCTGTACAGGAACTCATACTGTGTGCAACCAGGTTGTACATTAGTATCAGGCAATATCTTAAAATCATTAATATTATTATTAATTAACTCACACATTAATTTATCTTTTGTGGATGGACAAAGAGGGTTGCATTACGCTATACCCAGACTATCCAAACCTTTTATCAAAGAAGCAAAATTTAGAGGAAAGTCTCCAGCAATTTTTGCCACTTCAATACCTGTCACTACTGTCGGTTCCCTGTAAGTTATTGATTTCTATTTGAAACAAATACCAGGAACACTATCTATGCTATGAAAACTCCTGCGCTAAAGCAAACCCTTAATTACAACCTCTTATTCTCTTGAGTCAAGATATTGACACATCTGACTGTCACACAGCCCATCTGTTTCCAAAGTTGTTTTGCTTTACGTTGCTGAAGATGCAGTAGACATTACAGCAGGAGAGGAGGTGCCCTGTGGAGGACACGCTTTTTCCAGTGTCAGGATTCAGAGATACCTGCTTATTTCCAGACTAGGTACTGCAGTTCCAGCTCTGTCAGATATCTGAATTGGGATTATTAGCAAATTCAGTAGATCCTG